>NW_028118015.1:0-24556 GCF_965113295.1 Leuciscus leuciscus
GAATTCCGTAGACTGGCCAACAGTGACATGTAAGTGACAAACACAAAAATGCACATCTGGTTCAAAGTAGCATACTGTTATTCTACTCTTTTAAACACAGTAGGCGCATGCAGTATATATTCTTTGCAGAGTATGCACATTCTGTCAGTTTCTTTTTAAAGTGGTCAGCCATAACCTACATTTAGATATAAGACAGGTTGCTGTAGGTACCAGTTTTGTATTGTGCCACAAATTCCAATGTCATGAAATGGCATACAGTTTACAAACACCTCTAATTTGGTTCCTTGTTTTATTTATTGTTATGTGCTGGACTTCTAATGCACTCTGTAATGAGTTTTCTTTTAAATTATGGATTGACCTATATTCGTTAAGGCCATCTGGAGATGTGTGATTTACCTACTCAGGTACTGCACACCTCGCTACCTGAACTATGAAGACCTGGAGAGGAAATACTGGAAGAATCTCACTTTTGTCTCGCCCATCTATGGTGCTGATGTGAGCGGCACGCTCTATGATGAGGTGAGGATGCAGGTGGAGAACAGTTATTGTCCACTGAACGTCCAGCGTAACATGTGAATGGCATGTGGTTTATAACAAAGGATAAAGGCCCTTGCACACTGAGTCCGAAATTCGCGTTCGAAATTTTCGCACGTTACAAAATAAATACGACCTCACATTATGTCAATCACACTTGCACACTGCCTCCGAAACTTTCGTCCGTCGTTTTCCGCATCCGTAACAAGCATTTGAATGGTGTTTTGACAATTTAGAGCCACAGAATGATGGAATTTTCGGATTCAGTGTGCAAGGACCTTAACAGTGTTTTTGACTGGTTGACTGGTTGCAGTTAAAAAAAATGAATTTCAAAAATAAGTACTGGTACTTTGCCACTAAATCGCTACAACCGCTATTATTACTAAATCACACTACAATAATCTATTATGCTCTTACTACTGTTCTTTTTATAAAATTATTTTAACAACATTATTAACAAGAAAAAGAGAAAATTGCAGTTTTTATTTTATTATTATTATTTATTTTTTTCTGACTGGTTACTTGGATGATTACAAAGAAGCTAGTTTTAGCAACTTTTCGCAAAGGTGTGTTTAATTGAGAAATAGTTGAAAGCCTCATGCCATTGTGTTAATTTAATGTGTCACTATTAATATAAATATTTAAAATGGGAGTGTGTTCAATAGAATATTATTTGCTATTCATTCAGTTATTTTTTTGCTGTCATTGAAATTATTATTGAGTATTGTGAAATTTCACTGCTTTGAAATATACTATGAATGATTACCATAATGAATTACCAGGATATTTACATGGTATTTTAATATAAATCTGAGGTATACACATAAAAATATTAAAAAAACACAAACAAATTCGGAAATTAACATGCAACATATCCAAAAAGTCTGGGTAGTGCCATGTTACTTTCTTATTTGTGCTGTATACTGGTAAGGAGTTGACATACTGTTACTGCCCCTCTTATCTCAGGACATTGAAGAATGGAACATCGGGCACTTGAACTCAATCTTGGACGTAATCGAGGAGGACTGTGGTGTGTCCATTCAGGGAGTAAACACACCCTATCTGTACTTTGGCATGTGGAAGACCAGCTTCTCCTGGCACACAGAGGACATGGACCTCTACAGCATTAACTACCTGCACTTTGGCGAACCCAAATCCTGGTAGGGCTCGCTGTGGTTTTCTGTGTTTCTTCAGCATGCATAGATCTATTTGGACTTTTTTCTTCTTGTACCTCTCCTGAGGACCAGGAATTTTCCCATTTCTTAATAAATAAATAAATAAATATATAAATTTCACAGGTATGCCATCCCTCCAGAACACGGGAAGAGATTGGAGCGTCTTGCTATAGGTAAAAACTTTAAAGTAGAACTATAAAGTTGTCTTTTAAAGGAATGTGCTGCATATATACACTGTGTTGTACTGGGTGTGATAAATGTGTCTTTGTCCTTAGGTTTCTTTCCTAACAGCTTTAAAAGCTGTGAGGCGTTCCTGAGACACAAGATGACATTGATATCCCCCTCTGTACTAAAGAAATACAGCATACCATTTGATAAGGCAATCCACAGTCTTTTAGAATCAATTTACAACTATTTTAGTTTTTGCTGTGTCTCAGTTCTCCTTGTATGTCTTCACAATAAACTGATATATGTTTATAGATAACACAGGAAGCAGGGGAGTTTATGATCACATTTCCCTATGGTTACCACGCTGGCTTCAACCACGGCTTCAACTGTGCCGAATCCACCAATTTTGCCAGTCTCCGGTGGATTAATTATGGAAAAGTTGCTACGCAGGTACTAAGAAGCACATAAAAACGGTTGTTGCTGATGAAAATCTGGCAACTTCATGTTACTGTTCCCTTATCTTCAGCCAGTGAACATTTCACACTTTACTTTTGTGTCCTCTTGCAGTGTACATGCAGTAAGGACATGGTGAAGATTTCCATGGATCCGTTTGTCAGACGATTCCAGCCGGATCGCTATCAGGCTTGGACACAAGGCAAAGACTCCTGCTCATTGGATCACATCCTGGCCACACCCAGCACCACACCGGAGCTGCAGAGCTGGCTTCAGAGACGTCGCAGGAAAGCACCCTCCACCACAAGGTATTATCAGGGTTTCAACGAGGGTCACTATAGCTAGTATTAATGTATACTGCCGTCTTCTATGGTCAGTTTTCTCTTTCAGGTCAATTACAACAGTTTGAGCAAGAAATAAATCTGTTAATAGTCGGCATTAAACGGAGTTTGCCAAGGTCTTTTCTTCCCTATTGTAATGTAAATACGAGTGAAACGGCTTTTGGAATGAGTAAAAAAATGTAGGTGATTGAATCTATGTAAGTTGGGCGTTGCAAACTAAATGGAGGCAGATCTGAATGACAGTTTGCAGTCAGTTGTGGATTTTTATTCCCACGTTCCCCCGAGAAATACTGTACGTCATGAAGAGAGCAGATGCCATTTTGAGGGGGAGGGGAGGTTAACATTTTTGATAAATTGTGAATGAATTAAAAAAAATGTAATGATGTGCATGGATAAATCATTTATAATAAGGCAGCAGCTATTTGCACTAAGTGCAAACTTATATACTAAATTTAAACTTATATTTAATTTTTAAATTGATATTTAAAATGTAGCAAAAATGAAATAGAGATTGTCGAACTGTTTAAAGATTTGTGAGAGATTTAGAGCACAGAAGTTTCTGTCAAATAATTTAATTTGATTTAAATTTGATCAATTTAATTGTATTAAAAGACAATCTTGGACAGCATGTGAATCTTTTGTTGTTGTTTTTTTGTTGTATCTTTAATGCAGAGGTTAATCACTATAGAGATTTGTTTATGGTTATTTACTGACAGGCTCAATTAACAATCTTGGACAGCATGTGATTTTTGATTTTTTTGTTGTTGTTGTTTTGTATCAAGTCTCCATTATCCACGCACATGCTCCAAACGATTGAAGACTGTGGACACCGCTCCAGTGAAGGGAGGAAGTCGGAGGAGTAGAGGGGCAGATTTAACATCAAAAGACAAGGAAGAGGAAGACCCAGTGAAACGCCAAAAAGAATCGCAGTTCCCAACTGAATTAAAAGGCTAGTATCTCTATTACTTTTGTAAGTTCACAATACATTCCTCAAATACACAAAGCCTAGCAGTTTGCATTTGTTCTCTGATTCAGTAATACATGTAGATAAATGTGCATTTTTATTTTCTGTGGTATTGATTCTTGAATATAATCTATGATCTGTTAACAGTCACATTAAGGACAGATACCGTTTGTGTTCGACAGTATCAGTATAGGAAGTCCTAGTTATCACAACACCACATTTTTACAGAATTCAAATGAACACTTGTGATCTGTGTTTCATCACATTCTCTTCTGTTACAGGCATGTCAAAAAAAGAACAAAAATAGTCCAAAATTCTCTAAATTATTTGATTTCTTCTTAAAATGAAATTTACACTCCCGTTCAAAAGTTTGGGGTCAGCAAGATAATAAAAACAAAAAAAAATTATACTTTTATTCAATAAGTATGCATTAAATTGATCAAAAGTGACAGTAAAGTTATTTATAATATCACAAAAGATTTCTCTATCAAATAAATGCTTTTCTTTGGAACTTTCTATCCATCGAAGATTTCTGAAAAATAATGTTTCACAGTTTCAACTTTGATAATAATTAGAAATGTTACTTCATCACCAAATCAGCATATTAAAATAATTTCTGAAGGATCATGTGACACTGAAGACTGGAATAATGGCTGCTGAAATTTCTGTTTTGCCATCATTAAAATAGAAAAGAGTTTTTAAATAGTTCACAATATTACTGTTTTTTTACTGTATTTTTTATCAAATAAATGCAGCCTTGGTGAACACATGAGACTAAAAGAGAAGAAAACATTAGAAAAATCTCCAAACTTTTTAACAGTAGTGTGCGTGCAAAACCTACATGTCTGTGTATATCTAAAAAAAAAACTGTTTTATTGTTTCATGACACTTGTTTTGTCTTTTTAGGGCTCACTGGTCCATGTCGACAAATGTGTGTTGTTAAAGTAACAAGAGTGGAGAGTGACTTGCTGGCCCACTCTACCTCACAAGTCAAAGATGCTTCACCTGAGCGACTCTCGACTTCTCCACTCACCTCCACATCCAGTCTGAGTAACCCTGATTCAGGTCATGCAAGCTCCCAGACGTCTGTAAATTTGGATGAAGGTCGAGTAACCACAAACACAGTCTCCACCGCAAAGCCTGGGCCTGAACCAACCTCAGAGAGTGACATCCCTGTGGATGTGACTCTGGACTCAGAAAGAACTGCTGAAAGTCCTAATCAAACAGACTGTGAATCTGTCTCAGGAATAAGTGCACCTTCTGTTCCTGTGACCCATTCACAGAGGCGTAGCTCTACTGGTGCTGCTGTTTTATTTTCGGAAAGTGATTCCCAACAGGCTAAAATTGAAATGGAAGAGACGGTCGCCGATATCTTGTCTGAGAGCAGCATCGATTACGGCACATCAGCACTTTACAAGGAGCAAAGCTCGATCCGTCTACACTCTACTCTTCGGGATTCAGAAACCTTGGAGAACAGAACAAACTTTGAAATCCAGACTGCCCCTTTTTGTGAAATGCCTCTTCTAATGCCTGAGCTCACAGATGAGAGAGTCAATCCTCACTCTCTCGCACCTGAAATGCCCTCGCTGACTCTCGCTGTACGACCCGACACCGCAAATCACCGACCTCACAGTCCGAGCAGTACTGTACCTGTTCTCCTTCTGGAAAAATCACACGCACCTCCTGTTATAACAGATGATATGGGGACTTGTTCTGAAAAAGCTTGTCCCAATTGGCCAATTGTACCCCAAGAAGGTGTGAGCCAATCGTTCAATAACTCGATCTCAGACACCTTTATAGCAAAACCAGCATCTCCTTCTATGGTGTCACAGTGGGAGCCACCAGAGGAGTCCAAACAGGAAGGACATAAACACACATGCCCATCCACAGACCAGAACACTCAACATGCGTCAATTTCGCAGTTTAAAATCACTACTCACAGTATTTTACAACGTCCTACAGTAGCAGACATGGATTTTATAGATGCCCACAACTCTAATAACTCAGCAGAAGGAGGGGACAAACAAACTTCTAGTTCTCTTGAAGAGCAGTCCAGCTCTCTCACATCCTCCCATGGCCCCTTCGTGGAGTCCAAACCCTTCACCATTTGGAAAAACCTCAGCTCCCAGAATCCTGCAGTGCTAATTGAGAGCTTGCAGCCCGAGTTGGTAATGGGTCTTACCACAGGTGTAAACAGTCTCACAGAATATTCCCATGACTCTCTGCCCTACACCATGTGGTCTGAATCAGGGTGCCAACAAGAAAAGTTCCCAGATTCTCCAAACTCTTCACCATACACCCAGACCTGGACCAACCTGGAGCCCATTCCCATGCAGTGCTCTGGTGCAGACGTTGCTCTAAACACCCCTATAGATCTCAAGCAGCAGAACGTCGAGATACCAGCTGTAGCTTGTGTGCTCGGTGAGCAGACAGGCTCTCAGGAAACTCAGGAGGAAGAGTTTAAAGGGCAAGAGTATTACGAAGGTGTGAAGTCAGAGCATGATGGGTCTGTGAGCGACTCTGATTCGTGTGAATCGGGAGATAAGGGTGCGGACAGCAGCAGTGAATCCAGTGAGGAGAATGCCATGAGTGACCCTGAGTATGTGGAAACGGGCCTGGAGCCAGGGGAAGTCTGTACAGTGAGTTCTGGTGCTACACCATGACAAGCAGTACATCCTGTATTCTTCAGTATTTTGTTCTGAGCTTCTGTCCCAAACAACATCGACCACAGTGACGAGACATTTTGCTAACTTTTGTTGTTGTTTGTGTATATTTTATTATTTATGTTATACAGTAGTCAATATTTTTTATATATATATACAGTAGTCAACACTTGAAGTGGATCAAAACCTTTCATCAAAGTTATACATGAATTTTGAACAATACCCGTTCTTGTCTTAGGACAACTTTGAACTTTTTTGATCCACTTCAATTGTTGACTACTGTATATAGGCTATGTGTAATATTTTATATATATATTTATTATTATTATTATATATTTTTTTTTTTGGAAACGTATATATTTTCAGAATACTCTCGACCTCTTACATTGCTATAAAAAAAAAAATTTTGTAGCAATGCAAGTCTTTACTGTGTCTTTTGAGCAATGTAATGCATCCTTGCTAATTTATTAAAAGTATTAATTTTATTGTCCCCAAACTTTTGAATGGTAATGTATATTAATTTGCTGTGAATCCAGTGATTTTGTTTTTGTGAGAACATTTTCTCTACTCATACATCAGAACACTTATTTAATTACTGTTCACACCTTCATGCCTTGTAAACAAAGCTTTACAGTGCCAAAGCATTAATGGTAACACTTTACAATACGGTTTCATTATTTAACATGAACTATGAATGAACAATACTTCTACAGCATTTATTAATCTTAGTTAATATTAACTTCAACATTTACTAATACATTATTAAAATCAGAAGTTGTATTTGTTAACATTAGTTAATGCACTGTGAACTAACATGAACAATTTTAATTAATGAATACTGTAACAAATGTATTGCTCATTGTTAGTTCATGTTAGTTGATACATTTACTAATGTTAACTAATGAACTTTATTGTAAAGTGTTACCACATTAATAAATGTGCACATACTGTATATACACATGCACAATAAAGGTAGCAACAGTATTTTCGGAAAGTGTATGGTCTCTTTCACTGACCTCCTCTTTGTCTCTCTCTTTTTTTGCTCTCATAGTATCACATGCAAACTGTTAAGAAGACTACCAAGAGTTGGCGTCACCCCCTCAGAAAGCCCACTGCAAGAGCAGTTCCCAGTGCTGTGAAACAGCAGGCTGCCAGTGATGATGGTGGATGTTTAACCACTTTTACTTTATTATGAGCAAAAAATAGCTTACAATTATGGATGAAAAAAATAAAAAAAGTAACAAAAATGTTATTCTGATTTATAACATATTGTAATGGTTTTAAAAATGTAAGTACCATTTATTAAACTGCATGTTGTCATAGGACAGAATTACACTAATAATGCGTTGTTGCATTCTGTTTGTGGTATTTTTAATGATTCATCTATGTACACCAGGCAAGCAGACTGATGTCTTGGCTGTTGTGTCCCGCTGCTTTTCAGCATCTCACTCCATGCATGCATGCACTTTTAAAAAGCTGTGTCAAGTTAAAGAATTAGAATACTAAATGAAATTTTCAGCCCTAGAGTAAATATTTATTTGTGTGTGTGTCTCAGAGACTGTAGAGGAGTGTGAAACTAAAGAAGAGGAGCCAGAAACTGAGGAATGGGCAAAGCCTTTAGTGCATCTGTGGCAACAGAGAAAAGCTCATCTTCAATATGAACGAGAATACAACACAGCTGCAGCTCAAACTGCTCCTCACTGTGCTGTCTGCACCCTTTTCATGCCATACTATCAGGTAACTTATGGAGACTAATCTGGTTGTGTATATGTGCTATGTGATGCAAAAACATTTATTTCAAACTCTTGTTTTTTCTCACAGCCTGAGAATTTAGAGGAAAGAAGGCATGATGTCTTGATGAATCCTGCCACAGAGTCTCAGGGGTCATGTTCACAGGTGGCAGGCTTGAGATCGCGACCTCTGATCCCTGAAATTTGCTTTGCATACCAGGAGGGCCCATGCCCTTCGAACACACTACTGGAGGAGGATGGATCCAGTCCTCTTGTGGCCTGCAACAGTTGCTGTGTTCAAGTTCATGCCAGTACGTCACTGAGATCACTTAACAACACAATTAACAACTGAAAAAGCCCCAAATATCATGATCCTCTGGCAAGGGAAACCTGGACTTTATCAAATATAATTAATTATTAAATAATATAAAACCATTCAAAAGTTTAGGGTCTGTAAGTTATTTTTTTATTTTTCCTTTTTTTTTAAAGAAGTCTCTGGTGTTCAAAATACAGTAAAAACAGCAATATTGTGAAATAGTACAATTTAAAATAACTGTTTTCAATTTTAATATATATATATAATTATTCCTGAGATGCAACTCTGAATTTTCAGCAGCCATTATTCCAGTCTTCAGTGTCACATGATCCTTCAGAAATCATTCTATTTGCTGATTTAGTTCTCAAGAAACAGCTGTGCTACTTAATATTTTTGTGATGATATATTAATGTTTTCAGGATTCTTTGATGAAAGAAAGTAAAAAACAGCATGTTTTTGACATAGCAATGTTCTGTATTAATGTAATAGTCTTTACTGCCTCTTCTGAACAGTTTACTCCATCCTTGCTGAATAAAAGTATTAATTTCTTTAAAAAAAAATTAATGGTAGCTTTTATAATTTATTTAATTTGTAAGTTATAAATATTAAATTATGAAATATTAATTCCGTGTATAAAGACCCATTCATACCATGCATACTATATACATTTTTCATTCATTTATATTTGTTTTATTTGATTTTGATTTTAATCATGATTAAAAAACTGCTATTTATGAAATTAAATAATTGGCTTTTATATAGCTAATTTATTATATTATCTTTAACTCTACTTTGTATTAAATGGATGTTTATATTTTTCTGCTCACTTCTAGAGTAATGTTAGATATATAAACTGTAAGAGAAACATTTTTACTTCAATTCCATTTTTTTTTGTACCATGGTTTAGGGCTGTTAGTAGAATAAAGTAATTGAATTCATCTCGTGATCTAAATTCTGACATTTTTGAAAGCAGAATTATGTATGTGTGTTAAATAAATTATTGTGTTAAATTTAATAATTAATATCTTAAGCATACACATTAACTTTGACAACCTTAAAAAATGCATGTTGTAAAAAAAATAGTTTGGCATAGTAGAGAATGTAAACGTTTGATTGGTCCATAGGTTGCTACGGTGTTTCTATTCATGATGTTGGCCCAGTGTGGACATGTGACCGATGTGTGAGCGGAGACCTGGCAGCTGTAAGTAATCATGCAGTCAGTCAACATTTACTGTATCAGTATCATTTATTGACTACTTGTATGTTTTGCTTGCCTTTGTTAAATTATGGCTGATATCTTATATCTGTTTTGTGTGTGTTTTATACCAGGGATGCTGTTTGTGTAACCTGAGGGGAGGTGCTTTAAAGAGAACCTCAGATGACAGGTAAGCTCCCTTATTCAGATCCCTTAATACTAATATATTACTAATATAATGATTCTCAATGATTCATGTCAGCAGCCATGTCACCCTGTAGCCCAAGACTGGTTGCCCACTGAAGCTAAGCAGGGTTGAGCCTGGTTAGTACCTGGATGGGAGACCTCCTGAGAAAAAACCAGGTTGCTGCTGGAAGAGCAGCAGGGGGTGCTCACCCTGTGGTCTGTGTGGGTCCTAATGCCCCAGTATAGTGACGGGGACACTATACTGTCAAAGAGCACCGTCCTTCGGATGAGACGTTAAACCGAGGTCCTGACTCTCTGTGGTCATTAAAAATCCCAGGATGTCTTTCGAAAGAGTAGGGGTGTAACCCCGGCATCCTGGCCAAATTTGCCCAGTGGCCTCTGTCCATCATGGCCTCCTAATCATCCCCATATACTGATTGGCTTCATCACTGTCTCCTCTCCACCAGTAAGCTGGTGTGTGGTGGGCGTTCTGGCGCAATATGGCTGCCGTCGCATCATCCAAGTGGATGCTGCACATTGGTGGTGGTTGAGGAGATTCCCCCCTTCTATGTAAAGCGCTTTGAGTGCAGAGAAAAGCGCTATATAAATGTAATGAATTATAATATAGTAATTATAGTGTTGTATTAAATACTAGACAGAGCAGAAGACTCAGTATGCTTTTTACACACATCCTCCAGTTTTTAAAATATACATTATAAGCAAATACAAGTTCAGCAAAGCCAGTGTTCTTAGATATTAGTGAATGAGTCAAGCGGCTCATGAATTATACATGTTGTAGGTGGGCCCATGTGATGTGTGCTGTGGGTCTCCCTGAGGTGAAGTTCATAGATGTGGTGAAGAGAGCTCCTATTGACATCAGTGCCATACCTGTACAGAGATATAAACTGGTGAGTAATAAACACACACACTTTTGTTTCACTATATTAGTGAGGACATTGCATAAACTTCCATTGATTTTATATCAGGTTAATGATATCTTCTATCACCTAAACAACCCCTATCCTTAAACCTACCAAGCACAGAAACATGTGCAAAACACTAGATTTAAATAAAAACATGTTTTGGCCAATTTATAAGCCTTTTTAAACTAGTGAGGACCAGTAAAATGTCGTTTGTCATAATATTTCACTATGTGAGTTAGGACATTTGGCTCTCACAAGTATAGCTAACCTGTTGAGGTTGAACGATTTCAGATTTTTAAAAGTTGACATTTATGTGATTAAAGTCGAGTCGACGTTGACCTGTCGCTGATAACGTCATTAATGAACAAATAAGCCTGAACCATGGCAATGGCATATGACACAGTGCTGCCCACAAGGCTATTGCTTCTACATAACAACTTATTTTTTATCAGTTCTTTTGTCATTGGGCCGTTATATTTCTCAATGATTCAGCTTGTTTTTAATCGGACACAGATAAAGTATCACAGTAAAGATTACATTTATATGAATGCATTAGTGCATGTGTGGGTTTTAGTTGCTAAGAAATATATGCAAGAACTTTTCAGTTTCTAAGCTATTTTATTAATTAATCACAAAACAGTGTTGACAATACATTTCTGAATGTTTCTGTGTGCGTGTGATGTGTGCAGAGCATTAGTTTAAAACTGTGACTTACGAGTGCAATAAGCTGTTTAAAATGACCAATTTTGAGCATCCAGATGATATAATCAGACATATCTTGTGGAGTGCTCTTGGAGTATGCATTTATTTGTCATCTGAACTGTTGGAAATGGAGCGTAAAAGCATAGGGTTTACCAGGAAAAAAACACACACACACACACACACACACACACACACACACACACACACACACACACACACACACACACACACACACACACACACACACACACACACACACACACACACACACACACACACACACACACACACACACACACACTCATAGACAGTAGAAACAGTAAAATAAAGTGCAAATGGGTCTTAATGGCCCATAAGAGCTGAGAAATGAAATGTCTCTTGGAACAACAGTGTAGAACTAAAGCTAAAATGAATGTTGGCAACTTTAGGTAACTTACGTAACGCCGGTTCTCTGATAACAGAAGTGAGGTATCTCACAATGTGTAACACCTCTGGCGTGACTAATCCTGGAAGCACCAATTACACCATGTCTGTTAGTTGGCAGACCAATCATGACAGTGATGCGTGAGTCCTGCCTCCCTAGTATATATCACTGCTAGCGGTCCCCACTTCATTCTCAGCATATCTCTTCTCCATGCAACTGCAAGGAGGGAAGTGTGGTGAGATACTGTTGTCAGAGAATCTGGGGTTACATAGGAGCTTTAAATCAATACTATCTATTAGGGCTGCACAATTAATCGCACTAAAACCGCACACGATTTGGCAAAGGTTGCGATTATTTTATGCGCAAGCTTGTCAGTGCAACACGGCTGATCGGTAGTAAATGCTGCTCCATCTGAACACCAGAGGGTGCTCTCGTGCAGACATACCAAATATGCCCTGCCACAGAAGTAGATAATGCCCGTTTTTCCAGGAAATCCCTATTGCTGTAGCTGAGTAAACAGGAGATTGAAATGATTGATTGATTAAACTTGACCAATAAACACACAACTGCCTTATTCTGTGTAAGAAGCCACATCATCTCACAAAAGAATGCTCAATTGTTGTTATGGAGTGAGTTTGGAGTAAAAGCATGTTATTAAATGTCTTTTGTTGGACAAGAGGTTATTAAATGCTTCTCATGTTTGGAAAGCTGTTTGATGTGTGTTGCTTTTTCAAATGCACGTTATGAGTGATTCAAACTCACAGTGCTTTCAGATGGAGCAGCGTTTACAGAGCCGCACATCAATGACAAGCTGCGCATACAAAATAATCGCAGCATTTGCGATTTCAAATTCGCGATAAGCCATCTTGATTTAAGTGCGATTACATGGAAATTGTAATTAATCGTGCAGCCCTACTATCTACATCAGGGTATCTCAAACTCGGTCCTGGAGGGCCACTGTCCTGCACAGTTTAGCTCCAACCCTGATCAAACACACCTGAGCAAGCTAATCAATGTCTTCAGGATCACTAGAAACTTTTGATCAGGGTTGGAGCTAAACTGTGCAGGACAGTGGCCCTCCAGGACCGAGTTTGAGAAACCCTGATCTACAGGCTCAAAAGAGGGCTGAGATAGTGCATTAAAGGGATACTTCACCGTTTTTTCATATTAAACTATGTTATTCCCTTAACTAAGACGAGTTGATACATACCTCTATCGTCTCAGTGCGTGCACTAAATCCCTCTGTCTTGCGGCGAAACTTTGTTAGCCCAGTTCATTTAATATGGGCCAAGCAGAGAAGCTACCAAACACCTCCACGTTTTCCCTATTTAAATACAGTTACTCGCGAAGTGTAACTCGACCTAGGACGGTGACACAAAACAAAACGTTGCGCTTTTCTAAGCGTGTAAAATGGATAACTATTTTGTATGGCGGAATACCATAGCAAGTGCTTGTAAGCACTTCGACTTGGCGTAGTAATATCTTCACTCGTGAAAAATCCTCTCACCGGCCCCCGCTCCCTCTAGTGAAGATATTACTGCGCCAAGTCGAAGTGCTTACAAGCACTTGCTATGGTATTCCGCCATACAAAATAGTTATCCATTTTACACGCTTAGAAAAGCGCAACGTTTTGTTTTGTGTCACCGTCCTAGGTCGAGTTACACTTCGCGAGTAACTGTATTTAAATAGGGAAAACGTGGAGGTGTTTGGTATCTTCTCTGCTTGGCCCATATTAAATGAACTGGGCTAACAAAGTTTCGCCGCAAGACAGAGGGATTTAGTGCACGCACTGAGACGATAGAGGTATGTATCAACTCGTCTTAGTTAAGGGAATAACATAGTTTAATATGAAAAAACGGTGAAGTATCCCTTTAAGGATCACAGACAGATCCCACAGCAGAATAGGTGAAACATTGAAACCTTGTTCAAGAGCTGTGCACCTCTCGAGCAGGTGTTGACCTATGATGTTCCTGTCAGTCCCCACATGGCACGCAGAAATTGCGGCAAGATAAACTTTAAGTTGAAAAGGCTGTCCTTATCCAAAAGTTCCTGCAGAAAACATAACACATCCACAACGTAACAGAGAAAAGTAACAATGTGTCTGTGTGCAGTGTGCACACAATCACTCAAACACATTCCATTTCTGATCATATGCAGAGCGCGTTGAAGCCGCTCTCACATTCTGAATAATCTCAATCACCCTTGAAGGCAACCTCCATCCTTCTTTCCTAAGTCGCTCTGTTGACGCATATTTTTTTGTCACTGCAGCACTGAAAAGGGATTTCAGCTCCACAGGGGCATCAAGGAACTCCCTCTCCGACAAGCCTAACAGACCCAATCCAGGGCTCTTTCACCCACCACGGCCAAGCCTATGCTTCGGCCGCAGCTTTGGACTTCTCCCCTAGATGAGCGCAGCAGGTTGAGATCTGTAATGACACAGATCTCTTCCCACAACACTGAATCTGGTGACCCAGCATCAATCTGCCTCCCCATCTCCACCATGAGTTCAGCTTGATATTCTGTGAGCAGTGAGGTGGCATTCAAGGCTCTCACAACCAGGGCAGAGGAGTAATACATTTTTTAAAAAGAGAGGCAGACAGCCACTCTGTCTGTCCTGGCAGTGAAGGGGAGGCGGAGGATAGGGCTGCACGGCGATTGGTTGGTGGAGGTGACTTGCCACACTTGCTATTACTTGGTTGGACATCCCACACGTCCAGCCAGGAGAAACCTTTAACTGGCACCCTATGTGAGAAGGGTTTGTCCCAGAAATGTCACATCTCTGCGACGCATGCTGGGATGGCTGGAATCCTCTGCTTGACCAAATCCATCTCCGCACCCTGGCCTTCTTGCTTCTTGCCTTTGATGGCCAGTCGAAAGAGTGTTTAGCAGCCGCTCTCTTACACATCTCAATAAGATACAATTCTCCTGGTATGGGGAGGGGGACTCATCCATGGCACAGCCAGGCCTAGTAGAAAGATTAGGAGGGAGGATAACATCCTCTTCCAAGAGACGAGCAATCGCCTCATCATCATCCTCTTTGTCCCCCTCAAAGAGGGGAGGAAGTTCAGGAGAAGTTCAGGAGAGATCTCATCCATCAACTCTCTCCAGCTGCACCGGGGCTGAGGAGAAGCCTCATCTAACTCCGGGGGAGGCGCAGAAAACCTCAGGTCCCCTTTAAGGACTCATACACGATGCTCTAAAACCCTTGATGGGAAGTGAGAGTGGTGCAGGCAGCACTCGGGATTAGCGAGCACAGCCTGTCCGTGTCTAACTCCCAAACACGCTATGCACATAGGGTGAGAGTTCTTAGAAGTAATCATAGACCTGCACAAATGGGCAAGAGGGATCTTTCCCTTTCACTGTGCTGCTGGATGGGCTTGCAGTCATCATAATCGAGATCCAAACACCAGGGAATTAACAGGTTCACACAATGTGTCTCTCGATATCGGATCTTATTGGCAATTATTCTCGTAATGCGGCAGGATTGGCCAATCCTTCACACCACTTAACGTGAGGGAATAACTGAGAAAAACCTTTCCGGAAATCTGCTGAGAATATCTTCCAAAATAAGATCTTGATGGGGAAGAGAACAAGAATGAAGTGGGGACCGCTAGCAGCGATATATATTAGGGAGGTGGGACTCCCGCATCACTGTTGTGATTGGTCTGTCAACTGACAGACGTGGTGTAATGGGTGCTTCCAGGATTAGTCACACCCTGGGCATTTCCCATAGAGAGATAACAAATGTTTGAAAGATAATATTTTCCTCTACAGTTTCTGAGACATACACAAATAAATATTTACTCCAGGGTTGTCAATTTAACATGTTAATTAAGTGCATCTCTGTATGGTCCCATTAGTTAGTGTTAGTTAATGCTTTAACATTTAACTAACAATGAGCAATACATTTGCTACAGTATTTATTAATTTTGATAACGTTAGTTAACACAAATACAACTGTTCATTGGTTGTTCATGTTAGCTCAGGTCCATTTAATAATATTGACAGATACAACTTTTAATTTTAATAATGTATTAGTAAATCTGAGGATCTAGGATCGCCTAGACACGACCACACAACGCATGTAGTAGTCAGCCGGATACGGGCCGTATCCTTTTTCCACCTTTGTTGCCTTTGGCTTGGCTTGCTTAGTTGGGGACATTAAATTTTACATTAAATTTAATATTCAACAATAATATTAGTCTGCCTGCATTGACACTATTATACAAGAACTGAACTGAGCTGGTCGATGACATCGCGGTTTACTCCAGAGCGGCTATATATATATATTTAAATGAACTAAATAACTTTTTTTTAAACAAAAATGAAACATCACTGAACTTACTTAAGCTGGACTGTGACACTATTTTCTTCTGGAAACAAACTTTTTTGCATTATTTTTCTGTTATCTCTGTAAAGCTGCTTTGAAACAATCTGTATTGTAAAGAGTGCTATATAAATAAATTTGACTTGACTTGACTAAAGTAACATTACCAGGCAGGTACTAAGATTAATAAATGCTTTAGAAGTATTGTTCATTGTTATTACATGGTAACTAATGTAGTTATCTAATGTTAACCAATGAAACCTTATTGAAAGTGTTACCTGAATGTTTCTTACACTGCTCTTTCAATGATTCGACTAAGTCTTGGCATTCTTTAATGTGTTATGTTATGTGTTCTCTCTCGTTCTCTCTCTTCTCTTTCTTTCTCTTTGTAGAAGTGTATATATTGCCGTAACAGGATACAAAAGCTATCTGGAGCATGTATTCAGTGCTCATGTGGCCGTTGCCCCACCTCTTTCCATGTCACCTGTGCACACGCTGCTGGAGTGCCCATGGAGCCTGATGATTGGCCATATGTGGTTTTTATCACCTGTCACAGACACCAGTCACGGAGCTCCAGTGCTGTGAGTACACTCACAGCCTCAATACTTCCGAGCAATTCAGAGAATATCTTTACAATTTCAAGTTAAAAATAAAATGTCAAATGTTCTACTTTATTTTTCTACTATCGGTATGTACATACATGGTATAGTGTTTAGTTCACCCAAAAATGAAAATTATGTTATCCATTGCTCTCCCTCATGTAATTCCAAACCCATTATACTTTTGTTCCTGTTCGAACTAGAAATGAGATATTTTTTAATAAAACCTCCATTAACAGTCCATGTAACCAAAACGTTCATGCTTCAAAAACTTCATAAAAACATGTAAATGGAATCTACATGAATCAAGCGTCTAATCCAAGTGTTCTGAAGGCATGACAACTTTATGTGATGGATAGATTTTATTTAGGCTTTTAGTTTACTCGCATATAAACATTGATCATCACACATACATAGAGCACATTAGGGCTGTCACTTTTTATTCGATATTCGAATATGCATTCGAACATGACGTGAAATATCCGGTTTTTAAAGTGCCATGTGTAGCGCATTTTTTACAGTCTATGATTAGACCGTTTGTTTTTTATTTTATTTTTTGCCATCTCATCCAGTAGCGGGTGCTCTAAACGTATTGTAGCGTACGCCCATGACCAAATCAAGCGAATAATGGCTTGGCTCGTAGATATTCGAATATATTCGAATACATTGCTTGATATTTGATACCCGTTCGATTTAGATTTTTCTCAAAAGTGACAGCTCTAGAGAACATTAAATATGATAAAGCTCAAACGTGCTTGATTGACACGTGAACTAATGAAGTTTGTTCTTGCGTGTAATGCAAGAATGTTCAAGCTTCTGCAAGAAACAGTGAGATTTATTCTTGCATGTCAACCAAGTACGGTTGAGCTCTTCCATTTATAAATATTTTTTTTTTTTATAAATAAACAAATTAATACAGAAAAAACTGTCACATAATTGACCCTTTAACGTCAAGATTTTTTTTTTGTCCCCTCAGAAATTGAAAGTTAGCAGAAGTGAATTAGAAGTGGGCCAGACAGTGATCTCCAAACACAAGAATCTTCGTTACTACAGCTCACGTGTTACCCAGGTCACGGCCCAAACATTCTATGAAGTCATGTTTGATGATGGCTCATTCAGCAATGATACATTCCCTGAAGACATTGTAGTGAGTGTTTCTATCACTGCTAGCCAGTAGTTGTTCTAATGAATAATCTGTGGCATGTTTTCATTGAACTGATGAATGCAAACTTAAATATACAAAATATAAGCTTACAAAGTTGTCAGCCTCTTATTTTTCACAGAAAATTCTCATGCGTTGGTAAGAATGAGCCCAATATTTCTAGTTTTCAATCCCGGCGTCTGAGTGGAATCTATTCTCTTTCACCCTGCAGAGCAGAGATTGTACCCAGCTTGGACCTCCTGAAGTGGGGGAGGCTGTTCAGGTGAAGTGGCCCGATGGACTTTTTTATGGAGCCAAGTACCTTGGCTCTAACACTTCATATATGTACCAGGTACACACACACATACTCTCACATGTATTCTCTCAGGTACGGCTGCTTTACTACAGTACCTCTCTAATCATTCATTGTATATCCTGTGTTCTTGTAGGTGGAATTTGAAGATGGATCCCAAGTATTGGCGAAGAGAGAGGACATTTATACACTGGATGAAGACCTGCCCAAAAAAGTCAAAGGTCGTTTGGTGAGTTCTCACTTACTGAACTCTTTCTTTAAAGGGTCACTTCACCCAAAAATAAAAATTCTGTCAAAATTGAATCACACGCATGTTGTTTCAAACCCACAAGACTTCTGTTCATCTTCGGAACACATCAAGAACTGGATTAAACCTCTCGATTTATATGGATTACTTTTATGGATGATATCCTTTTTGAAGCTTGACATTTTGTTGACTTTCATTGGGTGGACAAAACTAATGAGAAAATATTAAAATATTGTCCTGTTCTGTTTTTCTTCATGAATGATGTTTTGATGTGTTTGTTTCACCCCTTTACAGTCCACGGCATCCAGCATGCGTTTCCAAGATGCATTCTTTACCACACAAGGTGAAAGGAAAAGGAGACGCACTCCAAATTCTCGGTTCCAGACGGATTATATCGCCCATATCAGCCCTCGAACCTTCGCCAGGATCTCAGAAACGCACAGCAAAGCCAACTAAAAGATGAATGGAGTTAAAAGAGCCCTTTAATTACAAGGGGCTGTTTTCAATTGGGCTTGAAGATTGTACATCAGTGAGATCATGATTTTTAAACGTGGCAGAAATACTGTGGTCTCATAAGTCAGGGACAAGAATGTTTTTCTAAATTAGAAGTTTTTCCTGTTATATTTCAGAGGTTTTTCTTGCCTCAAATGGTATTCTGTAGCATCGTAATCATGTAATTTCCTCCCCAACACTGCTGAGACTAATTTCACCCGCATGCTTGGTTTGTAAATGATTTGTCTTGTCATGCACCATTCCATCACTGAAACATTTAGCGTTGAGCTTAAATGGTATAAATGGCAAATAAAAAAAAAAGTTGCTACTGATGTCCAGCAAAGCACATGTCACCTTTTACTTATAGTCATGATTTCATTATTTATTCGGGGGTTAATTCTTTCTTTTCTATGTGGTGCTTACAGCTGTTGACAAAAATTAAAGATGTTTGATTTGTGGTCTGTGCCTTGACCTCAGTTGATGAAACGCTTCACACTTTGCTTTAAAAAAATATATATATAGCTGATACATAGATAGGGATTTATACTTATTTATTAAATATAACTTGCAAGAGCAACAGAAACATAAATAGTAGTTTTAAACAATCACAATCTGATCTTAACCAGTTCAAAGACAGAAGTGGAAGCAGGACCACAATTTTAGTTTTTGATGGTGAAAAAAAAAATGATGGCTGAAAATCTCACGTTATTTAACGCAGTAAGGTGTAGTTGAACTTGATCAAGAGTGAGCACGAGCGCTGCGAGATACGAGATGCTCACACAAAACATACGGAGTGACAAAAATGTCATACTTTTTTAAAAGGCGCAGCACATATTCATATAAACTTTAAATAGGATTTTTTGTAAAAAAAAAAAAAAATATATATATATATATTTCTTACGAAATGGTACTTTGCTTGGCAAACCTGGATTCTGGGATTCTCTCGTGTGCTCAAATGCCGTGTGATGGATTCCTGCTTTGTGCGAATCAATCATTCTTTTGAGATGGATCTTTTAAATGATTCGGTTGAACAGGTGAACAAAACCAAAATCTGTCCGAACGGTTTTCGAGTCAACAATTTGCTGAATCATTGAACCGGGAATTTCTTTCCACCAATGAGTGAGTTGATACCGCAGTGAACCGAGGCATGGAATGGTGATAAAAATACTTTAATAGCCAAAATAGCGTAAATGTTACAAATGACTGTATAACAATATTATTAACATGCGTGCGAAAAAGAGTTGGGTTTTTTTTTAAGCTAAGGGAGTTTTTAATGTAAATGCAAACTATACTATTTGTTCTGATATTTGTTTTATATTCTGGAGCATGCTAGCTACAAACTGCATGTGTCTTCACATAGTTTTATTGAAAAGTTTATGATCATATACTGTTATATTACACAGTTTACGTCCTGTCCTGTCTTAAAAGAATCACTGAATGATTTGAGTCGGTTCTTCGAAATCGTTCAAATGAATCGATTTGCAGCAAAATGTGGCGCTTTCCATCTGCCCTGCTGTCATCTGAAGCGGAAGTGGTGAAAAGTACACTTCGTTGCTAAGTAACTATAAACAGCCCAGTAGAAGATAATAACCGCCACTCAGTTGTCCCGTTTTGAAGAAATAAAAATATAAACATGACTTCGCTTTTCATGAATGCTTGGCAGCAGCTGACTTAGTTGGAAATTGACTAGCATTTCATTCTCTGGGACTTGTAAACACATTTTGTAAGTATTGCTGCTGTCTTGAAAGTCAGTGCTCCGTTTATAGTTTGCTAACGAGCGACTTTTTTTTTTTTTTTTAAATATGAAAACTCCTGAAGATATGCTTATATACATATGACGAAATAAACTACAATATTTTGGCTAATGTTGCTCTATAATTTGGCACGAAGTTTAAAAGAAAAACAGCACGAGACTTCCCGCACGTTGCAACACTATCTAATAATTTTATTGTACAGTAACGGCAGTTCACTTCTCACTAACATGCTGTTGTCTTGACTGTATTTAAAGGAGTTTACTGTCCAGGAATAATTTCGAGGAGAAAGAATTGAAACTTTTTGGGAAGAACACAAAACAAGAGGAAAGTTTGGTCATGCACTCTTTTCAGAAAGGCACCTCCAGGAGCCAGGCAGGGCCAGAGCAAGATCATGGCAAACAGAAGCTGTCTTCTTTACCTGTGTCTACTAATGCACCTGCAGCTTCTCTGGCACCTGTTGATGTGGAGCAGCTGAGGGCTAGACTTATCTCAGTGCCCAGACGTCCACAGACGAACGCTGATGCTCTGGTATTCCCTCACAGAACTAAGGCTCAGGAGAGACACCTGACCTCAAAAAGACCAGCACAAGTTGAGATGTTGGTAAGAGCAATACCATCAAATGAGGACTCATTACAAATCGTTTGTTTGTTTGTTTGTTTGTTTGTCCATTCATTCTTTTAATTCTTTTTGGCTGTCAAAATTGGGTGATGAAGTGACAAATCTAAAATGAATGTTAAAATGAAGTTCACGTAAACTGTAAAAATTTATTATTGTCGGTTAAGGGTCAATGACGTATAAGGATTTTCGACAGGCCAATTTTAAAATACAAAAAATAATAATATCTGTTGCAATTGTTCAAACATTAAGGATGTTGTGTACACCTAAATTCATTAAAAAAAAAATTATTTAAGTGATTTTAGTGTTTTTTCATCTAGATGAATTGTCCGTAGCCTTAAAAAATGTCATGTGGTGCGACCGTGATTTATCTTAAAATTAATAAATTTCCTTAACATGCTTAAACATTATTTTACAAGTTCTTTGTAATTTAAGTGTTTAGAAACCAAGTATTTGCATTTCTTTTGAGTTTTTGTAAATAATGATCTCATTTTTTGTTCTATAATTTCTGAGTTGCCTTCTTAAATCTAGTTAACAGACTTATTTTTCCTGTAAATCACATAAAACTGATAGAAATGTTTAAAAAATATAATTTACTAAAGCATACTGTATCAGTGATTCATATTTCAGCCACAGAAATAAGATATTTTATTTTAAATTTAATACAGTGATTGCTTTTATTGGTCGCACCAAATGACACGAAGACTTTATATAGTTAAAAATCTATTTAAAGAGATCAATGAACAATACATTTTATAAAAAAAAATTTGATTTAAACCAGATTTTATACAAATTTCACAGAATTTTCCTGAACATAAACATTTTATAAACTTTTTTTTTATATAAAAATCACATCACAAACACAAGTGCACCATTTAATTTAACTTGACTTAGAATTTCTTTCTAACAAATAATAATGTTATAGATATAAATTATTTCATAAAAGTATTGTATACAGGTAACATTTGGGGTCAATAGTTTTTTTAAAGTAATTAATACTTTTATTAATCAAGGACACATTCAGTGTCACATTCAGGCGCAGGTTATAATGTTACGAAAGATTTTATTTCAAATAAATGCTGTTCTTTTGAACTTTCTATTCATTAAATAATCCTGACATATAAAATGTATCACAATAGCCAACAATACATTGTATGGGTCAAAATTATCGATTTTTCTTTTATTCCCAAAAATCATTAGGATATTAAATAAAGATCATGTTTTATATTTTGTAAATGTCCTACCATAAATTTATAAACATTTATTTTTGTGAGTGAATATAGCAATATTGCAAACATAAATGGACAACTTTAAAGGCGATTTTCTCAATCTTTCGATTTTGTAGCACCCTCAGATTCCAGATTTTCAGTTGTATCGGCCAAATATTGTTCTATCTAAACAAATAATACATCAATAGAAAGCTTATTTATTCAGCTTTCATATGATGTATAAATCTCAATTTCAAAAAATTTACCCATGTGACAATGACCCATTGAGTGGTTTTGTGGTCTAGGGTTACGTATTAGAATGATTTCTGAAGGATCATGTGACACTGAAGACTGGATTAACGATGCTGAAAATTCAGCTTTGATCACAGGAATAAATTACAGTTTACTATATATTCACATAGAAAACAGCTATTTTAAACTGTAATAATATTTCACTCTTCTCCTATCAAGGTACTCCGCTCTTGCTGCAGGGTCAGAATTTTTTCGTTTGGCAGTGGCATCTGGTAAAATAGATTAAAATAATTTTAAATAAATAAATAGGCAATAATAAATACACTACTAATAAATGCATTATTAGTAAACTGAAATTACATGCTCTAATTTTTTTTATTGCATTTTTCTCATATTATACAAAGAGTAAACATAAACTGTCTGAAATATCAAAAAAAAATATCCCAAATTGCATAAAAATCTATTCCAAATGATACTAATGTAAAGTACTTTTTTTTATATAAACCGTCAATTGAATATAAAAGCATAAAACTGCCAATCTAGGACATATATCTATCATGGAAAACAGTCTGCAGTGGTCGCACCACATGATATTTGGTCGCACCACATGATATTTTCAAATTCAGTCAAAATTTACAGGCACAGAAATGGCCACCTAAACAAAACAAGCTAGCTTGCCAAAAAAGGTCACTATGAAATTTATAATAAATATATATATTTGTAGAAATAACTTCAATATAATTTTTTTTTTGAGGTCATACCATATGACATCCAAAAGTGGCAACTACATACCAACCATTACAAAGGTTTATTTTTTTTTTCCAATTTGAGAGAATTACAAACCTGCTTGCTGCTTCCATGGGTCCTTGGTAAATTGGTTTATGATGTAACTTCATGTGTTTGAATAGTTTTCAACATAAAAGTCCCAAAATGGTAGTTCCTTGATGGTCGCACCACATGATATTTCATAAAATGGACATCATCGGACAAAGTTTGTTTGTATATTATGATGGAAATATAAATACAAATGCTTTGAATTTTTTTAAAGGATTACAAAACATTTTGGAAATCATGCCAAATAGTGCAGAAAATTAATTTGAATAAATTCAGAGTAATTTCAAAGACGTTTTCAAAACAGAAGTTATGGCCGGACGGTCGCACCACATGATGTTTTGACACTTTAAATAACAATAAAAATAACAAATAAGTAAAGGTTTTTGAAAAGTTAAAGTGAGTACATACATGGGATAGGTACTACAAATATACAGTATCTTTTTATGCATTTAAACCCATTTTTGCCTGAAAAAATGCAATCGGACAGAAAATTTAGGCGTCACGTCATTGACCCTTAAACTAAAAAAAAGGGTAAGTAATCTGGTTGCCTTAAAAAATTGGATTTAATTGAAATTTAAAATTTAAGTTAATACAATGTAGGAGATTGGTTTAGCCTAATCAACAGAAACTCAAAATATTGTCATGTCATCTGAAGCACATCACATATTATTTAAAAGGTGATTTTACAAAAGAAAAAATGTTGTGATAACAAATCATGAAAATATTTTTGACAGTGCACTTGAATACACCTATGATGGGCATGTTTTTAACCCTTTAATGCATGAATTATGATAACTTCAGTCAGGATTTTTTTTCCCTATGAGTTTTTATTGCTCTTAGGGCATGAAAAACAAGATTAGAATTTTTTTTACACATTTTTCAAAGAGATCTTCAGATGTCCACTTGAGTGGACAGCATGCGTTTATGGTTTAAACGGAAGAGATACTGTATTAAACATAATACAATAATCAAACAGATAAAGTATGTGTATTTAACAAAT
>NW_028118014.1:0-24376 GCF_965113295.1 Leuciscus leuciscus
TTATGTCTGAGCAGGAAGGATTTATCATGAGGTTGTTTTAAGCGACAGAACGAGTGACTGTGTATTATAAATGGTCATTGTTAGACAAAAATATTAGAGCATTTAGCTGTTGTTTGCTGTTTTTAATGGCTGTTTGCTCTAGCAATATAATCCGGTTCACGTCCATCCAAACAAAATGCAACAAGATATATAATGTGTGCTATTTTTATTTTGCTATTGTTTTCACAAAAGAATACAAAACAGAAAAAGAAAGTAAAAAAAAAAAAAAGTGTCTTTTCACCACTTTTTATTTGGCAACACAAACAAATTCACACTCCTTTTTTTTTTTTGCTCATTAATTATGCAGTTAAGAAAAAGCTGCAATGTAGAGAACGGAGGAAAGGTGAAAATGAAGGATTCAGTTTTCCCTCCTCGCTGAATATTCATAATATATCCCTTTTATGATGCTTTCTGCCGTTGTTTGTTCCAGTTTGGTGCAACGACTTCCCATTTCGAGAAGCTGTTAGCTACCAGGAAATCGTTGAATCCGCATCAACGAGAGGAAGAAGGTGTCTCAACTCCTCGCAAACAGGTGTTATGTGTCTGCCACACGCTGCGTATGATATTTAAAGCGTGGCTTGATCTTCACCCCCAGCCAACCCCCTGTCAAAACCCTCCATATTGTGTGAAGTTGGTTGTTTTAAGCCAACAATGTGCTATGCTCTTGACACGCTCTGCAAAGTGCATTGCATTTTTTCTAGTCGAAGTCATTAACATTATTTAACTGCGGACACCACCACCATTTTTCATTTTCAGCGTAACTCTGAAAGCACTTAGGCATAATTATTTCACCACGAGCCGCTGTGAGGAGAACTACTGTCCTAAATCCTCTGGAAAATCAGCAGGCATGCTAACCCACTCTTCCTGAAGTCTGAGGTGTACCTATTTATTTTTTTATTATTTTTTTATTTGGTATATTTTGTTTTTTATTCCTTGACAATTTGAGTTTCTGGAACTGTTGCCTCTCCACGTTGCATGCCACAATAATTGGTCGGCAGAGTGGGATGCAAATTGCAGCTGATGTTAAAATGTATCTTAAAAGGGGATGGAGATGTCTCTTTGGAAGTCAAAGTATAATTTTTTTAACCACTTTCTCTTACACATTCTCTCTCTTTTTTGTCAATAAAAACCTTCAGACTTAGAATGAGGTCAGACACCAGCTTTTTATTCATCTTGTGAGGATTTGCAGCTCTTGTAAACCACTTAAAACTATCCGAAAGGGGGTCAGGGACCCCTTAGTTAATTTAGTTTTATCTTTCTCTCTGTTCTGCCTGACCTCAAGCGCATTGCTTTGCCAAACTGCAGCCTGTTTATTTCTCAGTAGTTTGTGTTCTTGTTTTTTTTTTTTTTTTTTTTTTTTTTACTGTGAAACATGATGGTAGAAAGCACTTAGGAATGCTTTAAGTAATTTCTTTTGTTTCCCCTTAAGATCTTATTTGGATTATAGTGAAACAGAGTTCTTTCAAACAGTTCAATGTTCAATTCTCCTGTTAAAAAAAAAATTATTCAGCGGTTTTGTGAACTGGTTCAAATGATTCATTGAAGCCATTAAAAAGTAAAAAGTCATTAAAATTGGTGTTTTATAAATCGGTTCAATCGATTTATTGAAAACATCCAACTAAAAAAGAATTAACCAGTAAACTAATCAATCACACTGCTTTTATAACCAATTCAAATGATTAATTAAAACCATCTGACTCAAAAGACTGATTTGTTAGCAATAACCAGTGAACGAATCATTCAGGGGTGCGTTTCCCAAAAGCATTGTTAGCCAACTATGGTCGCAAGTTCCTTTGAACTCTATTCGACAGAACTTGCGACCATAGTTGGCTTTGGGGAAAAAAAGATCTGGGGAAGATCATTTTTGTGAATCATTGTCAGTAATTGAAAACGTCTGATTCAAAGAATCATTTGTTAGCAATAATGAGCGAACAAAACTTTTTGTGAACTGGTTCAGTCAAATCATTGAAAACGTCAATGAAAAATTTGAAAGCAACAAAAAGTTGTTAGCAATAGCGAATTGGTTCTATTAATTAGTTCAGTCGATTAATTGAAACGCATCCAACTCAAAATAATGATTGGATAGCGTTAACAAGTGAATGGTTTTGTGAACTGATTCATATGTTTTACTGAAACCAACTCAAAAGAATGATTTGTTAGCAATAACCAATCAATCAATGGCTCAAACCATGGCTCACTCTAGAAACATTAAAAATAACTAAAACATTTCAGCCGTTCAGCCTTCCTCAGAGTGTGTCAGGTACCAGGTCCTATAACTATATCGTTTGTTGTTGTGGTGTTTGGTGATTGATTATATTGATTGCCTCTGCAATGCCATCTCATGGATTTTTGTTAGGATTAGCTCTGGTTGCTAGGGTGAACACATTGGTTATCTCTCATTTCCTCTCACATAATCCAGCAGTGTGAGCTTGAAACCCTCTCTGTAAATCCACCTCAGGGCTTCAACCCCCTCTTCCTCATGCAAACACATCTCTGGTAATCCTGAAACCAAGACTCGTGTGCAGGGGACCAGAACTAATGAAGACAACTGTTCAATTACTAGCTCAATTAATACAAGTGCCTGGGAGCTCAGAGCTCTAAGGAAAGACGTTACACAGTAGATGTTGTGGCCAAGCATAAACTAAACCGCCGATGGCGATCCCACATCCAATCTCAGGGCTTAACCGCTAATGCTGTGTCCTGTTTAAAGTGCAGTTTGTGTATGTGAGGAGGGTTTTATGAACATACAAACAAAGGCTCTCAAGCCCACTATGGCCACTACTAAGAACTGTGTTTTAGATTTTTTTTTGTGCCACAGTGTGAAGTATTTTGTTGCATTAACACTTAGTTAGTGTATGTTTCTTAAGATTTACTTGTTAACTTTAAGATAATATTCATGTATTTGGACAATCGTTCTTGAATTGCCCTGCTCTTTTTTTTTTTATCCCTTTGTTGCCATTGACCTTTGTTTTCCTTATAAATTTGGCTGTTTAAAATATGCAATGGCCCATGAGGCTAAATGAGGTTATTCTTACTCTTGCTCTATTGAGATTTTTGCTACGTCAATAGTCGGAGAGGGCTGTTTATAATTAATATTTCTCTCGCCACAAAAGGGACTTCCTCTGAACCTTGTGGCCCAATTAAGCAAAGGCTTCCTCAAGCACTGGTACATGATGCCTGGTCAGCTCCAGCATTGGTATGCATCCCTCATATTCAAGCCAATTTTTTGGCACTCCGCATGGACATTCAGCGAAAATACAAGTGTTCCAAAAAAAATAGGTGTAGCGTAACACCTTGCCGCCCAAAGGGGTGCTGCCTCCCAGTGATTAAAGATTAAAGATGCAACACACACACATAATTACAAAAAAACTAATTATTTCCTTGAAAATGAATTTTAAAAAGTGCTTCCACAGGGGAGTTGGCTCTAATTATTTCATTTAACTGTAAAAAAGGCCCTTGGGGATAGTTTTTGCTGTTCGTCTAATTTCAGTTTTTCTTTCTCCCTTGCTCTCTTCGCACTGAAATACGAGCAGGTCATCATGATTAGGTTTTCGTCATCATTAAGTATTCATAGTCCAACAAACGTACAGAAATATAGACTTAGTGGCCAGAGTATAAATCTGCCTTAGAGTACCATAATATTTCAATGTTCATTTTAAAATCCTCCCAGGATTATAAGTTTTGCGGTGTCTGACTCTCTTTAGTATAGCTGTGGCCCGCCAAACAAAGTCAAATCACAAGGTCCTTAACAGTATTTTGAACACTGTTGAAAAATATAAATATGTTAATAGTTAATTTGTATATACTGTATGACTTTTCAGCAGATGGTAAATTGTGTTTTATCTGAGGAGCAGGGCTGGGCAAAAGTATAAATTTTTCCTGTGATGGAATTTCATTTTGATCAATTTAATGCATTCTTGCATACTAACCTCAAACTTGTAGTGTTGTGTATATATTAAAAAATCCATAATTTGCACAGTGATTTTAATGGCACTTTTTTGTGGCACGTGTAGTGTGTTGTTTTGCGTTAAGTTGTGTGAGCTGCCAAAACAAAACAAATCTGCACGGGGGGAGACGGCGGCTGCACTGGCATTGTTGGCAATGATGACGGTAATATGTGTTTGTGGTGTAGTGTTTTATCACCTGTCCACCGCTGTGGCTTGTTAGAGGACAAATGAGTCTTAATAAAGCAGATTCCCTCCATGACTCCACAGGGCCCAGCGCAACAAAGCTGTTCGCTGGACCGGGCAGCCTGGGGAGTAGATTGATTACCCGCAGAATCACGGTACCACCAGCATGTCTGTGGGGCGAGAGCTCTTATTGGCCTCCCCCACCATCGATCCCTATAACACGGCCCTCCACTTCAATCCCTTCATTCCTCACAGCCCGGCTGCTGGAGGTTGCAGCGGGTGACAGTAAATCAGGGTTGCACATGGACCGCTCTGCATACTTGTTCTGTGGCGCATCAGTCTTTTACACAAATATAGTGGTCTAGAAAACCCCTGTGGCACGTATGAGCTGCAAGTTTATCGTTAATAAATAATTTTTGCAAGGAACTGATATTGGTGAGTACGGTCTGAACCCAGCAAACACAAAACATTTTTACAACCATTCACAATGTATTGTATTTTGGTTGCAATATATAATGTTGCAGTACATTTGTTTTAAAAACGTTTTAGAAACCACATTTTAAATAAAAGTAGCCAAAATAAAATATTTCCTGTTATGTTTTCAAATAGTCAAAAAAACGTAAATACTATCAAAACAAAAACCAGACCGAACTGCAACTTAGATGTTTAACGTAATTTGCACATTGGAATAAGACGTTTAAAAAATATCATAACAGGACCAAAACATACAACCAGGCTAAATCAGCTTTGGCATATTATGTTTGTTTAAAAAGGTCTAAAAATGTTTGTTTGTTTTTTTAGTTTTTTTTTACATTTTTCAAATGTCTTTAATGTGAAATGTTGCTGTTTGAGCATGAAACAAGTTACAAAGCACAAATTCCTCTCCAAAGGGAGTTATCAGTAAGCATTGTTTCTGAATTCCCTGAAACGCCTCGTTTCGTCACGTCACAATATCCCTCATTTAAATAATTCCCGCCCAAGGCACGCGCGCGCACACACACACACACACACACACACACACACACACACACACACACACACACACACAAACACACACACAAAAGGGGTGAGGCCTGGGTGTGTTGAAACTCGTGGTTATGGTAAGGGGCGTGACATTTCCGAAACAAAGCGGTTGACCAATCACAACACACTGGTCCAGCCGACCAATCAGAGCACATTGCACACTTTTTGGAAGGAGGAGCTTCATAGAGACCATGAATAAACAGAGTTACAGACAGACTGGGAATGAGAGGGCTGCAAAAGTCAAAATCAAGATTTTGTAATAAAGGGCATAATATGGCCTCTTTAACGAAAATAACATAATCAGTAAAAATATCAATAGCATTTTAACATTAAAGCGATTCAGTAAATGAGTAACGTATGAGGAACTAGGCAGGCTGCCATATCAAAAATGACTTCTGTGAATTCTTACATTGTCTCTACTTATTTAACTGATGGGAGAAAACATTCTAATTGAATAATCCACTTTTATATACTTTCTTTGCTGTTTCGTAGTTAAATTGACTTGACAATTTAAAATAGATCAAGCCTCTGATCTCCCAATTGAGCTGCTTTATTTTAACCTGAGGTCTCTTGTTTTTTCAAGTAGTATATGTCTTCTGGCTGGGCATGAGCGTGTGATAGTCTGACTTAACGGATAGAGTGTGATGATTATACTCATCACAGGCGCTGCAGTGCACGAGCGGCTGCGAACTGTAAGAACAGTGACGGTGATGATGGGTTGATGTCATCGACCCGCTGTGAACTGTACTCTCAGTCAGACACCTCTTACCAAACTGGCGTTGACATCCATACACGCTGTCACTTCAGCCCCCGAGGTGATAGCACCACTCTCCCCATTATGAGGGTCCCTCAGGAGGCTGCACTTTACTTCCCATGAAGCGGGAACACACTGATAGCCCTGTGACAGTGTAATTAACAACTTCCCAATCAGACCTGCTTTTCTGAAACAAAGAACTTTGGTGTCACATAATAAATGACGATGATGCCGTTGGCAAAGACTATTGACTAGCAATTACTTATGACGGACTTTGGAGATGCTCAAAGTTATAAAATTTGAGTCTGTAAAAAGAGTAACATTGTGAGGAAATGCTATTGGATGGTATAATACTTCTGGAAAGAGTGCAGGTTTTTTTCTCTCTCAGTCTTTCTGTCTTTTCCAACCACTCTCCATTACGGACCTCTGTCTTCTGAGCACTATTATATCACTATACTAGATAGAAGAGGTCTGGTCTGATTTATTTTGCTGCCACTTTCCCGGTCTTCTGCTTCATGGCTGAGCAATTGAAGAAAAATTAAAGTGCTTATATGTACCTATATTAAAATATGCTATTTAGTATGTACACATTTCAGAAATTAAAATGATAATTAGTATAATTAATTTTATGTAAATGTTATGTTTTAAATTTATTATAAAGTACTGTGTATATGTGTGTGTGTGTGTGTGTGTATATATATATATATATATATATATATACCTATATACACCTGTTTATACAGAATATATATGAACAGAATTTTTTTTGATTTTATCTGTTTATTATAAAATATAATAAACAGATAAAATCTAACATTTGAATAAAAAATAATTATATTAATACCTTCACTGACACATTATTATTATTATTTTAGAGGATATGTGTGAATGTCCAGAAACAGATGTGCAAAATGTTTTTTTAATATACGTTTCTTGTTATATATATATTATAACATAATAATTATAATAATTATTATATATAATTATTTTTTATTTACATTTTATACCTCAAATCTGCATAGATTTAGAACAATAATCTAAATGATTTATTACTATAATTATATAGTATATATAATATATTATTTAATATTGTCTATACTTGTTATATTGTTAACAAGTATAAACAATATAAAATAATAAAATAACTATTGTTAGCACTTTATTTAAGGCAATGTCTGAATTTGCCAGCATAAGGTCTGAGCGGTCAGCTCAGCATGTTTTTGGTGCACTTTTTCTGCAGTTCTGGTGGAGTAGTGCATGGGGTAGAAGTGATGAAAGAGGAGAGAGAGCTCTCTGAGATCTGGGCAGTTCAGTCAGCATCTCAGCAGGCCTTATGGAGACTATTGAGGACTCCACTGGCTTTTTAGGTCCCTTTGAACAGGTGCTTTTCTCCCAGTGCTGCTGGCTTCGCTTTGGATTTCCAAACACAAAGAGCTGCTATATCCCATACATTTAAAGCCCCCACTTGTTTGTGCGTGGACACACACACACACACACACACATGCACTTATGAGCGCATGTGGAAGCAAATGCACAAGCTCACAAACACTTTTGGGGGTTCTCTCAGAGGGATTTCCTTTGCACCTGTTTATTTGTTCTCCCCCCCCCCCCTAAATATATATATGAGTGGATCTAACTCACCCATAACAGTGTGGGTGAATTTGAGTGGCAAAATATCCTCTGGGTTCTCCCTATTTCTCACTCTGACTGTCTTTCTCTCTCTCTCTTAAAGACTCCTCCGGATCTCATGATTTATGTATGAGGCTGAGGCGATTCTTCTTGGCATGGGGAGAGAAGTTGTCCTTTGTCTTCTGCTCTGTTGGCCAGTAAGAGGTTTTTCTGAGGTCTGGAGAAGGGTCTCAGAGTTCTTCTGGATTCAAACAGATGTGCGTGTGTGTGTGTGTGTGTGTGTGTGTGTGTGTGTGTGTGTGTGTGTATGTGTGAAAGAGAGAGGAGTGAGACTCTTTCTGGAGGTGTGGGAGTTTGCCCCACAGTTATTACTCGACTGGAACTGCTTCAGTATGGTGCTAGAGCCAGATTGCGACAGAGACACCATGTAAACAAATAAACAAACAACCCTAGACTGTCAGATACGCAGCAAGAGGCTTAATCTTATTATTGCTTAAACAGGACCCCGCTGGGAAATATAAAGATCTAACTAATCTAAAAAATTGGAATCCGCTCACATTACAATGTTGTGAATGTTACCTTCTTGCAATAAATATAGGTAAAATTAAAGTGGTTGTCCCAGATTTTTAAAGATTTTAACATGGGTTACACATTGACATAAGGTAGTTAATTGAAATAAAAGATTAGCATGAAATCTTGAATGAATAGCCAAAGTCTTTGACAAGAAGTAGTTTTAGTAATATGTGTAAGGTATGAATAAATGCAGTTTATTTCATTTTATAAAAAATATAGATATGTGTTATGTAATATGTGAAAGTTTTAAATACATGAACAGATTATTAGTTTTTTTTCTATTAAAATATATGCAGATTTGTATATATAGCCTACTTATGGCCATTTTATGTATTGCGTGTATGTATCTATTTGCACTGCTGTATAAAATATATAATTGTACAAATATAACACTAATGTCCCAGAACAAATTTATCTATTTATTTTTTATTTTTTTTTACTTTAGGAGAATTACTTAAGAATTAAGTATGAATTTTTATGACAAATTATACATTATGAGCAGTGTTGGGCAATAATTTATTACATGTAATCTGGATGTATTTGGATTCCAAAAATGTAGTACTTGTAATTAGATTATATTTTACGTTTTTAAATGCTTTTATTTTTTATTTTTTTTATGAATTACACAATTAGCCACATGTTATTCATACAATGGAAGTAAATTATTCATAATTTATTGATTCTCCCTAATTCTTCGTTTTACTCTTTTAAATTTTCCTTTCTAAAAAATCGGGGGACAAAAACACCTCTTAATTACACCATGTTTGAGATGAACAATAATGCAAGTTACTAAACACTGCTGATATATACTGTAGCTGTGGAACACTTCTATTTAATTAACTACAAGTTAATTTTTTTTTAATTGAACAACACATTTGCATTCTCTGATATCGGATAATGGTCACATTGACATGCAGGTAAACGAATAAAACAGTAATATTTGAAGGATTCAATCATTTTATTTTGATTGTTTTTATTTTCCAATATTTTTCTTTTTTTTCATTTTACAGTTTTATGATTTAATTAAGAACTCAGCTGTTCTTTCATTAACCCCAGTTTGGGAAACCCTGACATAATGTAATGTTTAATGTATTTCATGTTGTTGATAAAGAATTACACACACACACACACACACACACACACACACACACACACACACACACACACACACACACACACACACACACACACACACACACACACACACACACACACACACACACACACACACACACACACACACACACACACACACACACACGCACACACACACACACACACACACACACACACACACACACACACACACACACACACACACACACACACACACACACACACACACACGTGATAAACAAGGGAGGCCAAAAGTAATCTAAAAGTAATCAAAAAGTAGTCTGAATACATTACCTAAAATGAGTAATGTATATTACATTACTAACATGTAATGTTATATGTAATTATGTAATCAGTAACAGACTACAATTAACAAGTAATCTGCCCAGCACTGATTATAAGTATAGATGTATAAAATTAAGATCAAATTAATAATATATATTCCTCATTACAAACATTTGAAAAGCAGGATAAACAAATGTCTCCATTTAATCACATTGCTGTCTGAGAGAAACAATTAAGATATCAAATAAATCTTTTTTGCTTTTTTAATGGAATGTATAATCAAGAAGATATGGTAGCCTAGACATGCTCACTGAAGTAAAAAAAAAAAAAAAAACATTTCCGCAAACAAACAAGTGCAGGAGGGAGGTGTGTGTTCCTGTCTTTTTTAACATGACGGGGGATGGATGGATGCTGAGAGGATGATAGCGCACACTTCCTGGGGGTTTTTCCCTTTCTACATCACTCGCTCCAGCCTTTAAAATCTCCAATAGACACATACACAAACACACACACACAAAAAAGAGCGAAATCTTGTCAAAGCAAGAAACGAGTACAGATTAGAGATCCCTGTCCGCCTTCACAGGCAAAACAGCGTGGTCATTCCTGGGGGGATTTGAGACATTGGAAGGGAGGGAATAGACTGGTACAAAACCACCAATTTCATACTACACATGTGGATTAAGTGTCTCCTCATTCAACAGCTCCGAAATGCCCATGTAACAAATTACAATCCTGTGACTGCAGCAGGGGCGCCGGGCCTGTATTCAGATGCTCTTGTGCCTGGCAGTGCCCGGCCCGTGCCAGATTGTCTGCAGGCGGCGTTCGCTCCGGCTTTGATCGCGTGCCAGAGCGGCCTCACAGGCGTTTGGCTCCCCGATCACTCCCCCATCAATTCGCTGGCACGCCGTCCTCATATCAAAAATGACCCAATTAGTAGACATCGATGTGTTCTGACAGGCACTACCTGCTGGAGTGAAGCAGGCAGCGCGAGCCGCTTTTCTCTCTGCGCGCCGTTCGTAACCCTCCCGCGCGCTTTGAAAACGGCGAGAGGTGAGAATGCAGTTGTTTGTTTCCCTCTTTCCTACCTGTCTTGGTGTTGACTACCCCCCTCCACCCCTCCACCCTCAGGGTAGTCTTTGAACAGCGGTTTGGGTGTCAGAGGCGCGTGTGCAGAAAGCAGTTTAACTAAAACTGTAGTGAGGTGATTAGAGTACTTACTGACAGGAAACATTGTTCTCCCACTGACTGATTGTCAGCACTCATCTTGGCAACTGACAGCCCGAATCCTTCTACATACCCAACCTCCACGCCCCCTCCCGATGGCTCTGAGCGTGTGTGCGCACGAGGGTATTTCATCGTCCCTCTTATGCATGCCTATCAAAACCTCTGCCTGAGCACTCAATCTTGCGCGTGTGTGGGGAGGCTCCAGCAAAGATGGTGGTAGATTCATCAAACATTCATACATCACCCACCTCAGGAATCGGTGCTCAGTGAAGTACTACACCAGATTCCCTTTGATTTCGCTCCGTTCAGACGCCTTGCTATCATTTCTCATGCGCCGCTCTCTGCTTCATCCGCAGACTCGAGATGGAGCTGCCCTGCTAACTCAACAGGCAGTCCTCCGAGCTATACGTTGGCAAATAAAACAGCCCTGGCTTAATGAAAGCCAGTCTGGATATTTCACGCGGCCACCATTAGCTAAATGAACTAACAAGATATCTGGCTGCTTCTGGGAGTTTCTTTTCCCATCTCACGCTCATCAGGTGGGACTACTACAGTTTTGTGTTTCACTAACTTTTAAGAAATGGGTTTCACTTTATTTTGATGGTCCCTTTAACACATTCTGTTTACTACAATATTGCACTTACATGTCTACTAACTCTCATTAGAGTATTAGTAGAGTATTAGTAGACTGTTAGGGTTAGGGTTAGGGTTAGAATAAGTTGACATGTAGTTGCAAAGTTACTTAGTCAGCTGTTGGAGGAGCATCACAATAAAGAGTTTGCAGATATTAAGCACAGTCTACTAATACTCTAATGAGAGTTAGTTGACATGTAGTTGCAAAGAATGTTGGGGACCATCAAAATAAAGTGTTACCGAAAAGTGTTGTCAGCCCACCCCACACCCTTCCTATGTCCAAGACAAGAATGTCAGTTTAATGTTACATCTCTCTCTCTCTCTCTCTCTCTCTCTCTCTCTATTTTTTTTTATCATTTGAATTAAGACATAATAATTTCAAGACTTATGGGGGCCCCCTGGAAGTTTGCTGAGGCCCCCTAGTGGATCCCGCCACCCTGGTTGACAACCACTGTGCTGAAGTGATGGTTTGACATAGACATATGCTACTTTTTTTTTCTTTTTTCTTTAAAGTACAGTACAGCTTGTCACTGGTAATAATACCCTCACATGGACACCCTTGTACCTTATCTACACCAAAAGGGGACAATAATAATAATAAAAAATATGCACTCTGGGTAGGTAAGGTACAAAGGTAAAAAAGATAGGTACATCTACTGCATAATGTAACAGTCATATAATATTAAGATTGTCATCGTTTATAGTTATGGTCAAGAGAATTTATGTAATCTCTAATTTACTGTATTACACAAGCCAATTATGCATTGGTTTAGCATCTTTTTGAGGCTGTCTTTGGTTTTAACAAAGTGGTGCAAACCAAAGGCAGCACAGTCTTAGTAACAGCAACTCACACAGACATTCTTCATGTCTTTGTTAAAGCTGCAATTGTCCCGTTTTTCTCTTCTACTATATTTAATGCCTGTATGAGTCCATCTGGGCAGTGAGTGAGTATCTGGGTTCAGCAGCTGATGGCCTGCATAGCTTTGAGCTGGTCGTTGCGAAGGCCTTGCAGGTCTCTACTGCCATGTTTCGGCAAGCTGCTCGCATCGACAAACATTTGGCACAGACATCTCTACCAGCTGGAGCGGGCATCTCTGCCATTCTCAACGTCCCCTAATGTCACTCTCTCTCTCATCTGTCGCACAAGGCTCATGTTAACACACACAGACTTCTCGCCCCATTGGCTTGTACGCAGGCAAGTAAGTGAACTTTAAGAGTCGGTCCTTGGATAAGATCTTGTGTAATTAGCCATAATGGGGGTAGTTAAAGAATTCGGAAGCAGATGTTTGGCAGGGAAATTGAGACGCTGGTACATAAAACAGGTATTTTAAGGTGAGGCGGCCACCTGAGGCTATACTGTTTCCAGATCAGTCTTACAGATAGCATTCAGTGAGCAACATCCATTCTGTCAAGCTCGATCTGATCTCAGATGAGCTCTACCACTTTAAAGCAGCTTTAAGGAAGCATCTACAGCTGTGAAAGTGAGTTCCTGTGGACTGGAAGGAGTGTTGCAGCTGTGTTTTAGAGCAGGTGTGTGAAAGTGGATGAACTCGGATGTGGATGTTGTCCACTGCGTGGCTTTTAGCTATAGCTACAGGCTACAGACAATCTAATCTACCCTATATGAGACATGATATCATAAAACATATCTCCTGTGTGTTACTTTACAGTATTATGACTGTTGCTAAAGGAGATCTGAATATATGAGATGCCACCTGATGAGCACTGAGCTTGACAAATGTGCATATTTTGTATCATTCATGGTAAATTGCGATGATTTGAATGAGTTTTGTAAGGAATTTTGGAGAGTAAATGAATTACATACAGTGGCAATAGTTTTCAAATATTGATGAATGCTGCTTTACGAAGTTGTTTATCTCCTGTTCATTAGCATTCTCGCAAAACAAATACACAGAGTAGCACTAGACGAATTATATACTTTCTCACCTTGGGCTTATTTCCTTTGCTATTTTTGTCAAGATAATATTTCAAACTCTTAGAAAGAGGCTTTTTAAGGACATTGTTTATCTACGAGTAAAACAGCTGAAAAGAACCGAGGCTAATTTGTACACCTTGCCACATCTTGCCTGCTAGTGGAAGGAGGCTCCAATAAAAAAAAAAAAGATTTTCCAGCTTTTACCATTATCTTTTGATATATGTCAGGCTTGCAGGTGCTCATGGCCTGAGGGGAGAGGAGGTGTTTAAGATAAAAGACAGGTTATTACAATGTGACAGAGAGATTCAACAGGACCTGCAGGTCAGGACACTAATGCAGGAGAGCTCTGTTTGGGTGAAGTCTTCTTGCAGTCCTACTACCTATATTACAAAAATATATATTGGCCTCTGAGTGAGTTCACGTAGTGTAAAAGTCAGAACGTAGGCTCACTATTGGCCGATGCCGGTCATGTGTGTGATGCGTGTGACGTACAACCCAGAAGCGCTGCGCTGTTACACTATACATGAACTCACTCAGAGGCCCACACAGAAGAAAATGAATAGTTGAATAAAGTCGTTATTTTGGGGTTTTTTGCGCACAAAAAGTATTCTCGTCGCTTGATAAGCTTAAGGTTGAGCCACTGTAGTCACTTGGACTATTTTAAACATTGTCTTTACTAACTTTTCTGGGATGGCAGATATCGATTACCTAGCAGCCTATGAAGAAGTGAGCCAGCTCTCAGATTTCATCAAAAATATCTTAATTTGTGTTCTGAAGATGAACGAAAGTCTTACGGGGTTGGAACAACAGGAGGGTGAGTAATTACTGACAGAATTTTCATTTTTGGGTGAACTAACCCTTTAATCCAGTCCTGGAACAAGAACATAATCCAAACAGAGAAACCAGGAGCGCAATAAATTAGAACACATACAAGAACAACGACTGACAAAACACAGGGGTATAAATACACAGGGATCGCAGGGGCTAACCAGGGACACTAAGAAACTAACAAGGTAGGCAATGAAAACAAAGGAAACAGGAACTAAGGAAGACAGAACATAGCAACAATGGGAACAAAACTAAACTTCAAAATAAGAGTAAATTAAACAAGACAGGAACACAGGATCATGACAGCTGCATTTGCAATATAATATTTAAAAAATAATTGATGGAAAACTGATGTTATGAAGAGTACTTCAGATTAAAGCACTTTAGTAGTATCGCTACTTTTATTTACATCCTGACATACATAGTTAGGGGTGTAACAATACTCTCATGTCACGATTCGATACAATTCACAATACTGAACTCAAGATACAATACTATTGCGATACTTTAAACCAAAATAAAGAAAAGGTCTTTATTATAATCATTATTACTTCTAATACATGTTAAGAAGTTAACAAAATGTACTGTTGATTAAAATGCTAAATTTGTTATTACATTAGGGGTGGACTTGAATAGGCTTGGACTTGGACTTTAAATGGAGGGACAGAAATCCAGAAATCTCTCAGGTTTCATAAAAAATTATTTCATTTGTGTTTGGAAGATGAACGAAAATCTTTTAGGTTTGAAACGACATGAGGGTGAGTACATGATGACAGAATTTAATTTTTTTGGGTGAACTAGGCTACCTTATAAATATAGTAAGCTGAGTCTTGGATAAAAAAAAAACTCTTTATCGCGATAGGCCTACACATCATTCACATCACGATACATATTTTATAGGAGGAGATTGGCAGATTAGCATAAAAAGGCAAACTCTTTGTGAGGCCTATATATTCAGGACATTTTATCTGCAAAATGTTGGAAAAGTTTTGTTTTAGAATACCTAATGTGGTGTATCATCTGGTACGTCTCTGTACGTACCTTTCGGGAGGAAACATGGCTTGTTTGTTTTTGTGTGGCATGGGAAAAAAAATCACTTTCAAAAGTCATCCAGAGAAGCAAAAAAGTAAAACACCTTTCTAGTTAATTAACCCAAATCCTTTCAGCATGGTTTCACCCTGTTTTAAAAGCTTGAAACTTGACCATTAACCTCAAAATGGATGAGAGAGCGCTCTCTCTTCGACTTTTTTCTTCTCCAGCAAAATGTGACATAAAAAGCCTGTGAAATGAAATGATGAGTTTAAAACGTCTTTTTGAGGCAAACCCAATTAGGGCTCGCACAGGTTTTTTTTTTCACCTCACAAAAAGCCTTACATTAGGACGAGGGCTAGTTATTAGTTCCGCAGTCGTTATTTTACAAATCATTTCTGTTTGCCTTCCGCACGCTGTGGCAGAGAGTGGGCTCCAATTAGAAAGGCATTAAAACAGCAACCAGGACTTAGCTGCATTACACCCAGCAATGACATTCCACCTGCCATTATGTTATTAGCAAAGAGCTGGATCGAGAGAGGAAAAAAGGCTTTTAATTGAAAATAAAGAAAAAATAAAGGCATTTTGAAAGTAGCAGCTGTTAGCTTGCAGATCTCTCAGCAGCTGTTGCTGTCAAATCTGAATCTGGGCCTATTCACCTCAAATCTCGCTCTCCTGAATGACCATATAACGTTGGTTGGCCCTTCGCTTTGTTCAGCCTGGGAGACAGAAATGCTGTTTTTCAAAATGAGCTCTATAGTAATGCGTTTTTTTCAGACTGGACTAAGAGCAAGTTACATAAGTGAAATCTTCACTGAAACTCACATTTCATTGTTATGTTGACATTAGTGTGCATTCATGAACAATAAACTTTGATTTAACTTTTCAATGGCTTTGCAACTTGCAGTCTGACAGATGGGCCAAGAAGGACCCTCTGTGCGTACTATGTGCACTGATGGGTGGTTTGTCATTGGATTTGGGTCATTGTTTGTGGCGGCATGAGGTACTGGGCCAAAGCCAGTAAATTCTTACAGACACCCCACATTCAACCCCTATTATCCCACTCCTAATTGAGTATATATGCGCAAATGGACATAAGCATCCTTCTGGGTTTTTTTTTTTTATCTGCCTGTGCAACATGTATCTAACATCAAAGTTATCATGGTAAATATTAATTGATTTTTATGACAATAATTCATAACAAGCTGCATTATGATGTTTTTTCTGTAACCCTTTTGCAGGTTACATCGCTCCAGTAGGTGGCAACAAGTGTATTTTTTTTAGCAAGTCGATTTGTTCAAACACTGATTAATTTATGAACAAACTAGAGGTGAGTGAGGTATTGAATCATTCACTAATTAGATTAGTTCAAACACACAAACATGTGATCCTCTGCGTCTCAATGTCCATACTATCCATCCTAAACAGTATGTGAGATTAAAATAAGTGTGTCCCAAAGCATATGTTGAAAAGAGTATGCCAGAAGTCCCCGGATGGTCTACTATTTCCGGTGGATTTTCGAAGTATGGATCCGTGCACACTCTAAAGGCTAATATTGCCCACAACCCACTGCGCTTTGGAGGAGGAACTACAAACACGAGTAAAAAGTGTTAAAAAACTACAAAACATGGCGGATATGCACGACCGACAGTGAGAGGTTTAGATAAAGGTTTGAGTGACTAATCAAAGTTTAACCTGATAGAAAAATATTTATTTAATGTTATATTTCATCTGCTATAACAATTTGGACTTTTATAAAGTTCCGTTTGGCCATTAACTTTTAAATGCATCATTATGCATTAATATGAGGAGAGTTCTCTGCATGAAAGACCCACGACTGCAGATCAACGTGCTACTGCATTTCTCTCCGATACAGTAGGAAATTAAACTAAATGAAATGTGGAGGATTTTATCTTTGACAAGATGATTGACAGGCCAGTTTGCATGACAGGATGCGTGTAACTAAGCGACAGAGGGCAACCGTTAAAGATGCAATTTTATGACGTGATAGTATGTCCCAAAGCTTGTCTACTCTTCTGCTACACACTCAAAAGTGTGCACTTTTTCTTCACAAAAAGAGTACATACTTTTAGGGTGTAGTAAAAGTAGGCGAATTGAGGCGCAGCAATCATTGAATCATTCACTCACCCGATTCCGAAACACTGATTCATTCAAGTTTCATTCATTCGAGCAAAAACTAACAAATTTCCAGGAAGTATTGCAGATAAGTTAATCAACATTAACTTCTTGTTTATTGAACCGTTAAAGCAAAATCACAATCATGCTGTTGGTGTGCGCGCCGCGTTGCTGTTTACCTGCTGAAATTCTGAACAACAGCATTCTTGCTCATGTAGAAGTAGTAACATTTTAATTATATAAATAATATTCTTGCATTGTAACATGTTCTTGTACTACCAGGGTTGATTTGTGTCAGTCTCCATGTGCTGTATCGTATAACCAGAATGATTAAGAAGGAGATTGGGTGTGTTGTGTATTGGGCGCGCATTGTAGACTGTAATGATGAACTGTGAGCCTGCGTTCCTCCATCCAGCCTTGCTACTGACCTGAGGTCAGGGCTACAGCAGCGGTGGGAGAGGAGGACTGTGCATAAATCTGCTTGGCTGCATACATGCAATGAAATAGTGTCTCATTAAATTGGTGGTTTAGATAGAGTGTTGGTATACATGCGCATTTGGGGTTGATCTGTATAGTTTATGCCTTTTACATTTCCAACCACGGTATTCGCATAATCCTCTCTATGCATTTATTTACTGTGACTAAGGCTAAAAGGCGCCTATCATGATCATAAGCTAAATAGAGTAGACCCAAACGATTGAGTCTGGTCTCTCATAACAGTCAGTCATAAAAATGATAAATAAACATTCAGAGTCCAATTCCCTTTGGCCCAGGGTTTCACCCTTTCTCATTTTCCCTGTGGTTAAGGGTTAGCATCACTTTAGGTCATTTCCTTCATTTGCCTAGACAAGAAATGGTACCACATTAGTTCACCTCCATGCCCCTTAGCCCCTCCCCCCTCACAATTTCCTGTCAGAGAGTTGTGTGTTGCCGTTTGGCCACGAGGCATTGTGTGTTTTGCAGCCTTGCCAGCAACTGCCATTTGGAGTCTTAAGAGGCAAAAGGACCCTCCCCCTTTGAACTGCAGCCAGCTTTCTATGCTCTCTATTTTTCTTTTTAATAACTTCCCCAGAAGGCACTTCCCTCTTTCTCTCCACTTCACACCCCCTTCCTTTTAATTTGACCATGGCTTTCTCTGGAAAAGCTGTGATGCCGATAAGAAAGGTATGGCTGCGTTTAACTGACAGCTCACCATCTTCCTGATTGTATGTGTATGTGCAAATGCGTTTGTGTGCATTTAGATCTGAATTCAATGCCACTCAGTGAGCTCTGCTCTTAAACAGATCCCGTAGGGGGTTTCGGTCTGTAATATTGCGTAAAAACGAGACGCTAGACTGGGAACGTGAAAGCATGATAAGTCCCAGACGAACCATGTGAATTTGATACGGTGCTTCCAAAAAGCAATGCTTTCAAAATGTTTCAGTTCAACTGAAACATTGCCCACCTCCACACACATACTCCCATATGCAGACTTCAGAGTCAAACAATGACATAATTGACTTTTGTCGTATATCGCAATTTCGTGTCTTTGTACCAGTGGTTTTCAACTTTTTAGTGAGTAAGATATTTCTGCTGTAACTAATACAAGGCTTCTTCTTTTCAAACTTTTTTATTAACAGACACTGAGAGTATTGATATATTAAATGAATTAACCATGATTCATTACAAAAGTTTCAAGAACCATATGTTCTGTAAAAACAAGTTATTTAAGTCATTTTAAGTTGTTTTAAAATGCCAACAATAATTGGATAATTTAAACATGTTTAAGTCAACCCGTGGCCCCTTGAAAGTTTGATGAGGCCCCCTTTAATTAAACTTATATTAATATTAATATAACTATCATTTTAATATAAAAATTTAAAGCAAAATGAAAAAGACTATTTTAACATCGAAAGTAATTTGATTCAGAAAATGTATACCATCACGCGCAGCTTGTAGCATGCATGTTTTCTGAAACCTTTACTTGGTGCACACATTATCTGTTTTTCTGGTCCTGAACCACCTTTTTCAGTGTAAATGTGAGGAAAGGTTCTAGACTGAGCCAGGATCCTGTTGGTGGAAAGGGGGCAAGTGAGGCCTGGGATTCAGTGACAGATGTGTGAGGAGATAGGCAATGTAGACTATCAGCTTGCCCAGGGGGCTTGCTCTCACTTGTCATGGGATGGAGAGAAAAAGACCCCTAGACACCTGTCTGACACCTCTCATCAGCGCAGTTTCCTGAATCCTGCAGAGGGCTACTGATGGTCTGAAATCTCACACCTTTAAGCTACTGTTTGCACTCAGCGCCTGTCATATCCACTTTACAGAACAACAGCCTCGGGGTGCGCGAAACAGGCAGCTATTGTAAAACGAAGAGCTGAAAAAAGCAAAATCTTTCATATTATGGCATCATAATACATTATGTCATCCACAATACAATGCGAAGCATTAAAGAAATAGCCTCCCATGCTTTACCCTAACCCAGCATTTATTTTGTCATGTGGTATTATTTATAACGGACTGTTACCTGTTTGTTTTGTCGCTGTGGAAGTGCAAGAGACGTTGGTCACGACTCACGTGTCAGTGTTTGTAATTAAGGATGTGTTCAAAAACATGGGGTCTTTAAACATAAATGTAAAAAACATGCGTGAGTGCTCCGTCTCTCTCTCTTTGCCATCTCTCTGTACTCCTTGAGACTGAGGGTGAGCGGGGAGGGAGGTGACCTTGCCGGCTGTAATTAAAGTGAAACACCTTGACTTGTCACCATTGGCTCAGACAGCTTAAATCTCCCTAATGTAAATCGGCCCGCTGCTGACGCGCTGCTAGGCATGGCCACGGAGAAGATAGAGGCGGTGGTGATCCATCTCTGTACACACACGTAGACGCACACACACACACACGCAAGGTCTCCCACCCAATTGTGTTAGCATACGTTTTTATTTATTTTACACACCAGGCACCATGTTGCAAAGCTTCATAGCCACAAAACCTCCTGGGATTTGGGTGTGTTTGCTCATGAAAAGGGGCTGAAATGTCACAGAGTGGTGAGAATATGTGAGCTTCATTAAAGGAATGGCCCAGGTTCAATGCAATTTAAGCTCAATTGACAGCTCTTGTGGCATAATGTTGATTACCACAAAAGTTGATTTAGACTTTCCCCCCTTTTTCTTTAAAATATCGGAGGTTACAGTGAGGCACTTACAATGGAAGTGAACAATGTTAATATGCATGATTTTAGTGTGAAAAATTGCTAATATTATGTGTGTGAAGTTGTAAATGAATATCCTGTTAAATTTACTGTAAAAAAAAAAGTGACAAAAAGTGACAATATTTCAAGTATTATAGGATGGTACAGTATATTGCTGCCTGTATTTTACGACTTATAATGATATTTCATTAATTGATATAATATACCAATCTACTACCAAAAATCTGCTTTTTACCTTCAAATGTACTGATAATCACCATAATAATACAGATGGTAAAATAGAAAGCCACATGATGAATCAGAGTTCATAGAAAGTGGCCTCTCAATAAACAAACAAAACATCAGGATAACAAATGAAACTAAAATAATTCAAAAACATAAAAAAATGCATTATATATATATATATTAGATTATCCAAAAATTGGTCCAATTTATGTCCTTTTTTATTGCCTCATCGTAATCGTAATCATCTGATGTATTTGATATACACTGTAAAACACTGATTTGGCACAAAAAGCAAGTTCATATCTGTCTATTACTGAACAGACAAAATCTAAAATCAAATACAAAGAAAAAAATCAAACAGCACATTTACAGCAACAAGTTAAACAAGTGTATTTCACATGGAAAAGGATCAAAATACAAACTATTTAATGATTAGGGAATGAGAGGCCGTCTCAGACAGAATCGGGGGAGTAATGTATGCCAAAAAGCTCTGGGCTGAATAGATGGCATGTAGAAGAATGTTTCTGGGTCTGTGTGCCAACATTACCAGTTGTCGATGGGCCATGCCAGGCTGTTGCTGCCTGGGCTATGGGAACAGTGACAGGAGTCGGATGCCCAGTCTGTGTCAGTGCTAGGCACTATGCCCAATACCTCTGACCCACAGGGCAACCGAGCACATGCCGCACGCTGAGAGGCCACAGAGGGCATGCACAAACATATACCCACATGTACTCAGTACTATACGGGCCTCTAAGTTGGCAGGGTTATGTAAGCAGCGAGTCCTCCTGGCATGAAACTCATGTCTCTAGGTCTCCAGTGGGTATACAGCATTTACCAGAGCTATTTTAGTGCCAACTAAGGCCTTTGAGTCTCTTAGAGCGACAGCTTTGAGTTTTTGGCATTGTCTCAATCTGAGCGCTTGTCTTGGCAAATTGCTTAAGATTTATTTTTTCTTTTGTGTGTGTGTGTGTAATAATTTGAAATAGCATTCATGTTGATATGTGCTTGTAATGTGAGCATGTTAAGATGTAGTATTGAGTGTTTGTAAATACAAGCATATATTCAGTTCAGTGTTTATTTTACGAGAAATGAGATGTTGCAGATATTTGAGTGAGTCTGTTATTAATTTCAGATGTGGTCTGTAATATTCTATATTCTTCAGTGAACTTGCACTTGCTCTCATCGAACACTCACTTAATCTTTAAAAAACACCAATTAATTAACACGGTTAAACTTGGTCTTTAGCAAATCTTTTTATATACAGTACATTAAAATGTTGTGATGCCTAAATTCACTTGCAGCATTAAAAATTATTCATTTTAATTTTAGGTTAGTGTTTTGTTTTTTGTTTTAAAATAGTATTGAATCATAATGTCTGCCATCCATAATAACAATAATTATTGGCTTATCAGTAGGCTATAGGCCAGAATTATTGTATCTGGCAGACACCAATAAGTCAGTACCAAATATACACCTATACGCCAATCCAAACTTTTTGTAAAATATAAACAAAATCTTTGTAAAATCTTTTGTGGAACCCCATTTTTACCTTAATTGTAAGATAATGGTTAAAATTAGAATTAAAACCGCATTTCTTTGTAATTGTGATTGTGAATTTATCACTGTATTTGTACATTGTCCCTGTCGATATAGTGTACTGAAGGCTATTTATACTTTCGACACAGGAAAATGCACCTAAAGTAAAGCTTAGCCCACCATGTTTCTGATCTCAGCAGAGCCTGAGCATCTGCAACGTTCTATTCAGAATCTGAAGGTGAAGTGGGTTCTCTGCAAGAGCAGCTTACAGAGCACTCCCTGTGTGGCCAGTTGAACAAAAAGTCAGCTCGAGAGGGATTGCGGGGTCCTGTGAACAGTGCATCTGGAGAAATGTAGAAGAAAGAGACATTAAACTAACAAAAGACAGAGAAAGACGCAAATGTGGCAGCAAACGGCAATTAAATAGTAGTTCAAAACCCCAGAAACAATTTTGGTCGTGTAATGTAGCATGCAGATGTTTGCCTGTTCACCATCCGTAAACTCTGGACACTGCACAGACCAATAGTGTGAAAAAGTGACGGGATGTCACACGCATGTCTTCGAGCTTCCTGTGTCATTGTCAATGCTTATCAGGAGGACCTAGAGTTCGAAAATTCTACCTGCTTTAATAAAGGCTCTATCTGAAGCAACCCCCCCCCCCCCCCCCAAACACACACACTTCTGTATGTAAAGAGCCATGAATGCACAGCAAAGGAAAATGCATTTAATGCCGCAAATTTCTTATTGCCTGTCACTCTCTTTAATTTGATCTGACGAAGGACAGTTACCATTTCGGGCAGTGAAGTCAAGGAACATATTGGCAGCGAGACTGGCAGCTAATAAAGCCAGCTGGAATTCACTTGTCCCGAGTATCTGCCTTCAACACCCCCCCACCCCTCCCCACCCCATTTATAAATCTCAATATTGTTATTATGAAGATATCATAGGTGTATTAAGGTTCACCTATCTCTTTTCATGCCCCCCAAACTAATAATGTGTTATTGATTTGGCAGACTTCCTGTCTGCTTCCCTCCCATGAGGCATCACCTTTCAGTTCTTTCTTCCTCTATGTTGAATCATGTCTTTGTTCGCTTCCAGTGGTAGGATGGGTCCATTTCCTTTATTGCTCTCGATAAAGATGCCAACAAATACCCTGAGGAAAATCGTGGCTGATTATTTTCAATGTCTTTTCAAAGACGTCTATGAACATGTAGATTTTTCGTAATCAAGTTGTCAAAACTGGACTTTCATTGGCTCATTTAAAGCTGAAGAGTGTTATTTTTAAAATACTTTCTCCTGCCCCAGCTTTTTGTGCACAGACAACAACTAAACCATTTGTAGGTTGATTTACCCTGGCTGTTCTGATTGTGGCTCTGTGGCTATTCAAAATACTGCACTGTTTATTTTAGCATCCCGACTCAACACTGGCTCAACCAATGATGTTCATTTGGGGTGGGGCAACCTGTTATTTTCTTCTTCTTTTTTTCAGCCAAAGAGTGCAACAGTCGGGTTCTGGAAGTAAAATCTCATTAATTGTCTCCATAGGGTAACTGAGTTTGAATGATAACGTATACAAAATGAAAGACTACAGTATGAGGTTGTTAATCAACGTTATCTTCTTTTGTTGAAGCAATGAATTTCATTATTTTAACTCATTTTTATTTTAACATCATGCTCAAGAGTGAAATTCCTGGTGAAAAACCACATTACCCAGAGAAATATCTACCAATCAGAGAACTGTGACAAGCTAATCGCGAGTCGGTCTCTTTACACTCTCAAACTACTTAAAGGTGAAGTATGTAAGTTTAAAAAAAACAAAACATTCTCTTAATCCAGTTTATTGTTCATTGACTACTACTTACAAGTCAAGGTAGCCTGCACTTATTGCAAGATTACAGTATGTTCAAAACTCAGCAGCAAGAGTTCTCACCTCCACCAGGTGTTCTGCTCACATTACTCCTCTGCTTCATGACCTTCACTGACTACCTGTGGCATCACATATTTACTTAAAGTTATTACTTCTAACATTTAAGGCATTAAATGGTCTTGCACCTCCATATCTGTCTGATCTACTTTACTCTTACCGCCCTGCC
>NW_028118013.1:0-24306 GCF_965113295.1 Leuciscus leuciscus
CATCCAAAAACTAAAAGTCTGTCTTTATTTACTCACCCTGTTGTCACGCATGCACATATATTAGAACTTCAGTTTTACAAATATTACAGAATTGCAGTATGTGCGTTGTTCAGCAAATCTGTTTGTACCGTGATATATTGATTACACATTGATACATCGTTACACCCCTAATTTTTCACAACACAACCAAATACAGAAACACGCTGCAAAAGTTCACAACACAACCAAATACAGAAACGCGCTGCAAAAGTTCACAACATAACCAACGAGCTGCAAATAGCACAGACCACAATGGAAATGTTTCCAGGGGACCCCAATAAGTGACAAACCCGGCTGTGACATGCTTATTGCTCGTGAGCATCCCTATGTCCTACTCCATTCAAAGGGCAGATGGCAGAGCCCTTGAAGTGGGGACTTTGGAGTGAGCAGGGCACTTGTGTGTCATTATGTAGCCGTTTGGGACACACTTGATGAAGGGAGCAACAAAAGACAACGTAATTTCCTCATTATTTTCACCTGGGATGTTCCCATGACAACGCAGCACGGTGTCCATCAGCTGAATAGCTGTTATTACCAGAAATATCTTATTACTTCTGATAACATAACTGTTGCAAATAAATAAACATTTTATACAAAAAAAGTTTTTAAAATATGCGTTATATGTGTGTGAGTGTCTCAACTTTAAAACTTGCCGTCTCATATTTGGACCCTGCAGTACCTAACATTTCTTATGAAACTTATTTAAACATAATATGACAAAATTTGTACAATGTAACTGATGTACAGATTAATATATTTCCCTCATGTTCTTTTTCTCTCTCTTTTATATTTATTTATTTTTCTCAGTATTCTGATGACATTGAACATATTATTAATACATTTTGTATATTGTATACAAAGTTGTATGTCATCTCAGTATGTTTTGCAAAAAAATAAAATAATAATAATAAAATAAAGTAGACTTTGAGCTGTAAGCATGCCCAGCCGGGTTCGTCGCTTATTTCCGTTGTGGTGCTGTTTGCAGCGCGTTTCTGTATTTGGTTGTGTTATGAACTTTTGCAGCGCGTTTCTGTATTTGGTTGTGTTGTGAACTTTTGCAGCGCGTTTCTGTATTTGGTTGTGTTGTGAACTTCTGCAGCGTGTTCCTGTATTTGGTTGCGTTGTGAGTATTTGGAGCATACATTTGTTGTGAAACTGATGAAGATGTTTTCTTAATTTGCGGGTGTTTTTCTATTTGCATGCGTTTTCTTCAGTTGTAGCGCGTTGAGCTCTCTCGGCCACCGTAGTAATCCATCCGGATGGGCAAACAACACCTTTGCGGGCTTATAGAGGGTATGCGCATGACGTCACCGTCAGCTGGAGTGTCTGCGGTTACGCCCACTGTGAGGCAGAAAGACTGAGCGGCAGCATTGTTTTTTTAGCGTGAATGTATTGACAACTCATCAATTAAATATTTACCATCATATATTCTGCATAATTAGATGTTTTTAAATAAACTGACAAAAAAAAAAATACATTTTAGGGCTGGACAATATAATGATATATCTGACATTGATATAACTGATCACCCGGATTTAGACCTACCTATATTGTATTTACATAAAGCATTCACAAGCAAATTTAGCAAATCTTTGGAAAGTTGTAAGGAACACCATATTGAGTCCAACCTTTAGTTTAAACTGATAATCGTTCATTTTACTTGTGTTTTCGCAGTTTCCCCTATTAAATCCAGTCATGCAGCAGGCCTTTTTAACACTCAGTCTGGCTGAGGGTGGGACACTTCCTGTGGGAACCCTCTATTGTTTGTAGCTGTCGTCATATTACTTTGTCATTTTTAGCATGAATCAAGCCTTCGTCTTCAGCCTAGGAAAATTGACATCTTTACCCTTTTTTTAAAATGACAAACATTTTTTAAAATATTTTGTGAGCATATTGCATAGTTGTGCTTGAAGGCAATTGTTTTATTTGTGATAATGAAATGAAAATTGTGTGGACATAATTTTTGGCCAGGCTGTCATACAAAAACATTATGAACGTGCAAAAATGAGAGAACCAAAGAAATATAAATACCTGATTATGTTGCACTTTGATTATGGTGCACCTGATTATGTTGCATTTTCTTTTTCTATGTATTTTTTGCATAGTAAAATAAAAACCTGTAGCTGCAGTTTACCCCTTTTTTGGCCAAATAAAAAGTTGTCAGATAAATACCTTGTCAGAAATACCTTAACCAAGTTTAGCATTTTGTTCTTTCCTCATATTTAAAATATTCAAAAATACTCATATTTTTATGGTTTAATCAAACTTGTAGGGTCATAAAAAAATAAATCCCCAAACCAATCCCCTCTGGACATCCTTTTAGGCCACTGTATGTTTGTCCGACTAAATTTCAAAAAAGCATTTCAATTTGTGTTTGCTTCTGGTGAACCCACGATTCATTGCTTTTCACGCAACGCAAGTAAAAACTCAAACACTGTGATAAAGCCTGGTTCATTGGGTTGGACTGCTTTCTCAATCTCACAAGTAAACCGCTCCAAAGTGTGTTTTCAAACAGGCCGAGACCAACTCATTCAGGGCATCTCGGACCGATTTTTTTTGGTGCAGATCAGAGCAAGATTGCCATGTTCATATATGCCTAAACTAACCGAACTAAGGGAGACAACAAATCAGGTTACGGAACAATGCTCCAAACGAGCCAGGTGTGAAAACGCCTTTAGAGTTAACATGAGAATTCATGTCTCTACCTTCAGGAAACCATGCTGGGTGAGATAAGACTGACAAGAACACAGGAAGCTGAGGCAACAAACCTCAGCACTAACTTTTAACCCAAAGCATGGACTGTTTTCCTGTCTTCACAAAAACAAAAACATAGAAAATTTACCCTGTGAGCCAATCTGGTCCTGAAATTGTATCATCTGAAATGTATCCACTATTACCACATTCTAATCGTAGAGAAGCATACATAAGCGAACATATGGCGTGATGATGACACTAAAACCACAATCAATCACCCAATAAAGCAAAAAGTGCTGATCTGTGAACAACCATTTATGGAGGAATGTGATTCCCACATTACATCCCAGAAGAGTAATTACTGTGGTTTAGTGCTTCTCTCTGTAGTGGCCTGATGACTATCATTGTGGGTTTGAGGACGCTTTTAAAGTCATGATTTATTCAGACAATGACGTCTGTAAAGAGAGTGATGTAAAGACATGCGTGTGTGCTTGAAAAATCCTGTGCCGAGTACATTCGGTAGTTAAGAGGAACAAGCTGGTTTCTGCACAGTGTTCAGTGTGGAATAACACAAAGGTCAACAATTGACCTTTCTCAACTCAACGGGTCAAGAGCACCCAAAACATATACCAGTCTGTAGTTTAAGGCCAAACCTTATAATATTGTAAATGTAACTTAAGAGGAAGAGGAGAATAAACATTTTTTACTTACGCTATCAGTAGGTCATCTGGTACTATACGAAAGAGGGGAAAAAAGAGATATACTGGTTAAAGTTTTATAAACCTGAGAAATGTAAATGCACCAAGCGTGATTTTAAAGCACAAAAGCAACATACACTGGCGGTCAAAAGTTTGGAATAATTTAGATTAGTCTCTTAGACTAGATAGTCTCTTCTGCTCACCAAGGCTGCATTTATTTGAACAAAAATACAATAAAAACTGTGATATTGTGATATTGAACTTAAAACAACTGTTTGGTATTTTATATATTTTAAAATGTCTTTTATTCCTTTTATGGCAAAACTGAATTTTCAGCAGCATCACATGATTTTTCAGAAATTATTCTAATATGCTGACTTGGTTCTTAAGAAACATTTCTTATTATTATCAATGTTGAAAACAGTAGTGCTTCTTCATGATAAACTATCATTCAAATGTCTAGGACAATAGAAATTCAAGGACGTGTTGAATTGATTCATATGTATACTCATGTGCTACAAAATATTTCCATCTCAAATAAATGCTGTGCATTGAACTTTCTATTCATCAAAGAATCTGGCAAAAAAATTGTTTCCACAAAAACCAAAAACTAGCAAATTACAGTGATTTCTGAAGAATCATGTGACACTGAAGACTGAATTGGCCACTGAGAATTCAGTTTTGCCGTCACAAATTACATTTTAAAATACATTAATAATATTTCACAATATTACTGTTAACTGTATTTTTGATCAAATAAATTCAACCTTGGTGAGTATAAGAGACTTCTTTCAAAAACATAAAAAAAATCTTAATTATTCAAAACTTTGGACAGCCAGTTCATGGGTAAATGAAATACAACATCTGGAAAAAATAACTACTTAATAGTTAAGTACATGTTAAACATAGAAACAATAACCAATTATCAGTCATCCAAAACATCCTAATTTGGTTGTTTACTTTGGTCACCAATGTTCTCTGGAGAAAGACCCAAACAAATTGAAATTGAAACTACATCTCAATCTCAAACACACTACAGCGATCATTACTCCTCTAATCATCCTCCCTAGATATTTCTCTCTGGCATTGCTTGACATCAAAATTCCAGCGGAATAATGTCATTACTCCTACCCAGATGTTCTGCATTAGGTCTTGTCTGCACACACATAAGGGTTTCACAAAAACTCTTATGAGCTTATTGACATTCTGACACATTTAATACAAGGATTCAAATTGTCATTAGGTTTTAAGGTTCTAGGTTCTAAGGAACATGATGCTTTAGGACATATTTGAACCGAAGTCCCTATATTTTGAATGTTATATTAAAGGAAGCCTCAATACCATAGGCCATACGACACACAATAAAACAACCCCACAGTACATGTTAGCTGTTCTAAGCAGTTGTGAACTGCAGCAGTTGTGCTTGAAAGACATGCTGCTGTCTGATAGACCATGGTATTAGTGCGCTACCCTGTGTCAGTATTAGAAACTGCAGCTATTGCTACTCTCTTGTCTTCTAAACTAAACAATCAAAATGTTATTGTTAAAGTTTACTAACTTCACTGTTCACTTGATACTTATTTATTATTAGGCCTAAGCTATGTTTATGTCTGAGACCACACTGAAAATCTTTTTACCTAGAAATAAACAGAAATTTTAGGGTCTAGATGTTTTAGATTATCATACCAAATACTGTAAAACTCATTTGTATTGTAATTATGAACTGAAAATTATCCCCTCGACTTGTTACACAATTTACTTTGATATTATCATTTGTAAAGAATTATATTAGAAAAAAAAAAATCACAATATATGCACATTATGTACACTTGTGATCAGAGACTTCTGTACACTGTGTGTGTGTGTGTGTGTGTGTGTGTGTGTGATCAGCTTATTGTGGGTGTAGTACTATGTATGTTGACTAGTTTTCTAGTGAACTGAAAATGTTTCTGTAACTTAATATGTTTCATCAGTCAATGGCTTCATCCAGCTGATTTGATATCAGTGAGCTTGAGCTTAAGACTTACCCTTATTCGTCTCAGAGTAAGTTCTCTGAAGGTCTTTCAAAAGCTGCTCAGCAACAGAAAGCAGGGATGAGTCCATAATGTACCTGAAAACTAAAACACGTTTCATATGTCATTGTATGATAACGCCTGTAAATGATTTTCAATTTTGAAAGCTTTTCATTGGGATCTGTAATTATTTATATCATATAACGTTAGTATACTATGTAATTACTTGTCTTTAGAATCTTATTTATCTTACAAAACTGTAATGTGGATATAATTACAGGAGTTTAACAACTACTAGAAGTGTTCATATCTAGTATGTCCTCTCTAGTAAGGTGCTTCTCAAACCTGTCCTGACCTGGGGTCTCCACCACTGCATATTTTGCTCTAATGAGCAGGTGAGTGGACTGTACAAAACTGCAGTGATGGGGAAGGTTTGAGAAGCACTGGAAAATTATCTTAAATTATCTAAACTACCTGAAATAAACCAACCAATAAAATCAACATCTAGATATTGTATCTAAAACAAAAACTTCGAGACGATTCGACGGCCGATTCTAAAAGCATCAACTGACCGATTATCTGCTGAATATATATATAAAGATTTAACGTGCAGCGTGTACACTGTAAAGATACTTACCGTGGTGTTCGTGTTTCCCGCAGCCCATTCACATTTGACGTTCTTCTTCTTCTTCAGTAGTTTGTATAACAAACCGTTGGTTTTTACCGCCACCTATGGTACTTGGAGAGCATGGACAATTTATTTAAACCCTTTAAAAAAGAAAAGAATAAAAACCCAATAATAATAATAACTACAAAAAAAAATGTAATAATAATAAAACAAACCATTGAGGAGAAAAAGTTTCTTCTTCAATTTGAATTATTTAATACCTTAATTTCCTCTGTAAAATGTCTGCACTGAATGTTCTGGGGCCAGCATATGCACAAAATTAAATATGCCGTTTTATAAATGGAGTTAAGCACTGAAATGTCATGAAATCATTATCCAGAGGTTATAATATTTTGTAGGCTATTCATTTAAATATAAATATTTGTAGTGGATGCGCTGCTTTTGAGCACTTTTCCTGTGGCATGCTGTGTTTTAATGTTTTAACCAGAGCGAGGAGTGCTTGGCGCATGATCATTCGTTTCGTGTACAAATAGATAGTAGGAAACGGTAAAATATGCACGTTTTATTTGTAAAATGTTTTGTCAGTTTGTCTTACAATTATTTACACTGCAAAAAATAAGGCTTATCTGTTTCCATTAAAAATATATAAACATCCTAAAATATATGTTTACCTTATAAGCAAAATTGCATGAATTTGATTTGTTTAAAGAAATTAAATACTAATTGACTACACTAATTAAATATTTGGCCAGTGGAAAAGATTGAGAATAACTCTTCTCTGAAATGTTATAACATTTTTATTTATTTATTTATTTATTCTAAAACAATAGAATAGGCCAAGATGGTGACGTCAGAAGACGGTTCCCTTTCAAGAGCGGTAACTCGTAGCTACACTGCGGGAACTCCTCCCTTCTCCACTTCTGTTGAAATCTTATAGGCTAACGCCAACTTGGAACAGCTGGCTAATTGTCGCGAAGTATGCAAATACAGGCTCGCGGGCAGTAAAAAATGCATGGGCGCGACAATTGCATCAGAATCTCTTTCTTCAAGCTGTCATTGTTGAAGCTGCACCTGAGGGCTAGTTACCTTTTCTTCCTCGCATCCGATGGCTAACCTTTGCAGGATTTGTGCAGGCCCCATCGACCTGCCCCACACCTATGAGTACTGCGCCGCCTGCCTGGGCCAGGCCCACGCCGAGGCGGCCTTCTTGGACTCCATGTGTGTGCACTGTACCGACCTGCCAGTGCGCACTCAAGAGGGTTTTTGCTATTACGGGGACAAGGCCCACTGCCGCCAGCGAGCCGCTGGTGGGCCCTCCCCCACCCAGAAACGACAGTGATGACAAGGCCTGGGGCCATAGTCCTCTGCCGTCGCCATGCACCGGTCCTTTTCGCGGACTCACTGGAGAACTCTCGTCATTGAGTTCTCGTCATTGAGAACTAAAACTCTATTAAACAGATAATTAGCTCTCTCGAATTCCACGTTGAACAGGTGAAGTAAACACTTCACCTGTTCACCATGGAATTCGAGAGAGCTAATGAAAAATCTGACGAAATGCAAAGGAAAATCAGAAAACTGGAGAAAGAAAACATCGAACTTCGTGATAGATATAACGATTTGGATGCTTACAAGAGAAGGTGGAATCTGTGTGTCACTGGTATTCCAGAGAAATCAGGAGAGAACGTGACGCAGATGATCATCGACCTCTTTAGCCAGGTTTCCCAAAGCATCGCTGCTGATCTGCACGGCACCGCGGAACTGACATCGCTCATCGACTGAGGTCTCGTTCTGCTGCGGAAAAATCCTCCCGTCGCATAATTGTCCTGTTCTCATCGCGTTCCGAGCGGGACACAGTTTGGAAAGACGCCCAAACCTCCGACTTGCTCATGGAGAAGAATGTTAAGGTCTTCGAGGATCTCTCGCAAAAAGACAAGGATGCAAGGACTCTTCTGTGGTAGACAGTAGAGAAGGCGAGGAGGGAAGGGAAGAGGGCTGGCTTTCACGGTCCCTTCACTGTCATTGAGGGTAAAAGACTGACCGCTAAAGATATAGCCAACAAGCCTACTTCGTAGTAACGTTTATTCATATGCAACCATTTCTTTCAGTGATTAGCATGCGATCTGCTTAGGATCCGTGTTACATTTCTTTTATTTATTTGTTATTTATTTTAAGGGGAATGTATGCTTAAAGTCAAATCTATTGGGGTTTATTTTTGCCCTAGAAATACATGTATTAATATCTTCATGGTATTAAGCATAGACTACTTCATATCAATATCAATAGCTCCTCCCCTTTATAAATATAGATAAATATAATTTTATTGAAAGGCTTTTGATTAAATATTGGTTTAATTTGCTATTTATCTTTTTTTACTTTGGGCTTTGAAATGGTTACTATGTCTTAAGTCAAAAATCTTAAATATGCTTGTGTGGGATGATTTTACAATGGTGTGAATTGTTGGATAGTCCATTACAGAAAAAGTTTAAAACAAAAAAACAAATCAAGCACAGTTCATAGCTGTAAAAACTGATAAATATTTTACAGCATGGCATATAAAAAGCATATAAAAATCCAGTGATAATCAATTAGATAAAGTCAAGTGTAGTGTGCTCACATGCTTAAGCAATGCTACATTACATACACAACATTAACACAAAGTTACTTAATAATTTTCTTTTTCAGAAGTGGGATTGATATAGAAATGATAAAACTGAAATGGCCTGCACATAACCTGGATCTGAACACCTTTGTGATGAATTTAAAGAGCCTGACAGACCCCATCATTCAATGGCAGTGCCTGAACTCACTGTGATGCTTGGATGGGATCAAATCCCTGCTTCCAAGATCCAGTATCATTACTCTGCACGGAAACAGAACAGCCGTGAAATTGAAGCTCCTGAACTGACTGTTTTGTACATGACTAGCACATCTCCTGCTCCAAACAAAATTGTGTGTAACATTGAAGTGGGCACATTGTCAGGCACTACAATGCAATCATTAATTGTTGATACAGGATCTTTTGTATCTTTGTTGCCAGAGTGTATATAAGCAGTACTTTTCTGAGCTGTCCCTGGAACAGTCTGATGTGCGTCTTGTTACATATTCAAAATGAATTCAATATCATTAATTCATCTTTGTCATTAGGATACGTACCAAAAAGTTTTAAGCTGGCTATGATTAAACCGCTTGTTAAAAACCGCAACTTGATCGTACCGAATTAGTCAATTATAGGCCGATCTCGAATCTACCTTTTCTGTCAAAGATACTAGAAAAGGCGGTATCCTCACAACTATGTTCCTTTTTAGAAAGAAATGATATCTGCGAGGATTTTCAGTCAGGATTTAGACCGTACCATAGTACTGAGACTGCTCTCATTAGAGTTACAAATGATTTGCTCTTATCATCCGATCTTGGTTGTATCTCTCTATTAGTGTTACTCGATCTTAGTGCTGCATTTGATACTATTGACCACAACATTCTTTTGAATAGACTCGAAAATTATGTTAGTGGAATTGCATTAGCATGGTTTAAATCATACTTATCTGACCGTTATCAGTTTGTAGCAGTAAATGAAGAGATGTCTCATCGATCACAAGTTCAGTATGGCGTACCACAAGGCTCAGTACTAGGACCGTTGCTTTTCACTCTGTACATGCTACCCTTGGGAGATATCATTAGGAAGCATGGAATTAGTTTTCACTGTTATGCTGATGATACTCGGCTCTATATTTCTTCACGCCCTGACGAAACGCACCAATTCACAAAATTAATGGATTGCATAGGTGATATAAAAAATTGGATGACTAGTAATTTCCTTCTACTTAATAAAAAAAAAAAAAAGAGATTCTAATTATTGGACAAAAAACGTCCTCACGTAATAATCTAGAATACTGTCTAACACTTGATGGCTGTCCTGTCAAGTCTTCGTCGTCGGTTAGGAACCTGGGTGTGCTCTTTGATACCAATCTTTCAATTGAAAGTCACGTGTCTAGTATCTGTAAAACCGCATTTTTCCATCTTAAAAATATATCTAAATTACGTCATATGCTCTCATTGACAAATGCGGAACAATTAGTCCATGTGTTCATGACATCAAGGCTAGATTATTGTAATGCTATTATGGGTGGTTGCCCTGCACGCTTAATAAACAAATTACAGCTGGTCCAAAACGCAGCAGCTAGAGTTCTTACCAGAACCAGGAAGTATGACCATATTAGCCCAGTTCTGCACTGGCTCCCTATTAAACATCGTATAAATTTAAAAATATTGCTGATTACTTACATAGCACTAAATGGTTTAGCTCTGCAGTACTTAAGCGAGCTCTTAACGCGTTATAGTCCTTTACGTCTAATGCGATCTCTAAATTCCGGCCAGTTGATAATACCTAGAATATCAAAATCGACTGCTGGCAGTAGATCCTTTTCCTATTTAGCACCAAAACTCTGGAACAGTCTTCCAAACATTGTCCGGGAAGCAGACACACTCTGTCAGTTCAAAGCTCGACTAAAAACACATATCTTTGACCTAGCATACACATAACACATTATAGACTTTTATAATTCAATGTTAGGCTGCATAGATTAGGTCAGCCGGAACCGGGAACACTTCCCATAAATCCTGATGTACTCGTTCCATCATAAGAAGAATGGCGTCTACGTTAATATTAGTCTCCATTTTATCCCGAGGTTTACCGCAGTCCGCCGGATACAGGCTGTATCCAGATCTGATGAGGGACCTGCGCCTGGACGCGACGACAGCGCAGTACTGAAATGTCAACTAGGCTCTTCCCTGTGAAGGCCTCCCTCCCCTCCCTTTACCTATCTACAGATAAAGCGTTGTCGGGATAATTCCGGTTCGCGTAGCTACGTGGAAGCGATAAAAAATCTGTATTATTAATTTTAAGGCCAGACGAGTTGTATGTTGAGGGTTGTTTTGTAAGGAAGGACTACACGCCTGCGCACATATATTCAAATGCTCACACCTATAGACTGAACTCGTAATAAGCATGTGCACGCCATCGACGTTCTCACTGGTTCGCGTTTTTGAAGTTTGCGCAGAAAGAACTTGAGTTTTCTGTTAAAACTGTGTCGTGTTAGCGGCCCCTAAGTTAATAACTAATGATCGTTGCGACGGAAGTGAATCAATCAAACTAACTTTAGCTGGACAATAACTTTATTCTAGAGCTGCTATAAAGCCAAAACACTTTAATTTCCTATTATCAATGTAAAGCTGCTTTGGAACCATCTACATTGTTAAAAGCACTATATAAATTAAGATGACTTGACTTGACTTGACTTGACAAAAGATGACCTTCCTGTGCTGGATGTATTAAGACTTGTGCACTACATAGAGAATGTTCAGTACCTGCTACATTATATATTGTGAAAAGTGAAAACCCACTGAAGGGCATGGACTTAATATCCTTCTTGAACCTGTGCATAAAAGGAAATAAAGTAATCACCTCCAAACAGCCTGTGCAGCAGGTGTCTCATTCTGCCACGCCAAGGTTTGGCTGTGCAAAGAACTTTGTACATAAAGTAAAATTGCGTGAAAATGCTGTCCCTGTGCAACAGACACATTTTTGCAGGCTACCTTTTTCTGTAAGGGATGCTGTGTCTGTGGAGCTGAACCATCTGTTAGTGGCAGACATTATGGAAAGAGTAGATGCCTCGCCTTATCGCCTGATCAATTTGTCGCCCCTTGTAGTAAAGATATCAGAATGTGTGAATCTCAGGGAACCCAACAAAGCAATCATTGTGGACTGCTATCCCATTCCACACATCAAGGAACTGTTTTCACAGTTGAGAGGCGCTGTGATGTTTTACACAATCTTGCAAATGCGTACCATCAGGTTCCACTACATTAAGAAAGCAGAGACCTGACTGCATTTATAACACATAACGGCCTGTTCCGTTTTTAAGAGAATATGCTATGGATCCGTGTCAGCCCCAGCAGCATTTCAAAAACTGATGTCTACTATTCTCAGAGATGTTTCAGGTGTCCAGTTTTATCTGGATGATATAATTGTCATGATGCCCACCTCAAAACAGTGCTGCACAAACTGCAAGAGGCAGGTTTGCGTCTAAATGAAGAGAAATGTAAGTTCCACCAGGAGAAACTCACATTCCTGGGACACACCATTTCCAAAGAGGGATTGATGCCAGACAACAGCCACTTGGAGGCAATACAAAATGCCCCAGCTCCTTCCACACTAAGATTATTTCTAGGTTTCACTGCTTGGTATGCTAAATTTATTCCGAGTATGCAGCAGTATGAGAGCTCAGAGGAAACGAAAATTTAACATGGACCACCAAAGCACACAGAAGTTTCCAGAAAGTGAAAGAACTGATTGCAGAGAGCCCTGTATTGGCTTTATTTGACCCTGCTTTGCCCACAATTGTCACAACAGATGCTTCGGACTATGGCATAGGTGGTATCCTGACTCAGATCCATCCAGATATGTCTGAATGAACTGTGGCTTTTGCTTCCAGAACTTTGACAGCTGCAGAGAGGAGTTTCACCTCTGTAGTTGAAAAAGAACCCCTTGCTTGTGTCTGGGCCATTGAGCATTGGTGAACGTATCTGTGGGGCATACAATTCAAATTAAGATCAGATCACCAAGTCCTGACTACCCTGTTGACTCCTAAGGGCATGGGACGTGCTGGACTGAGAGTAGCTCGGTGGTCTGCAAGACTACTCTGATTCAATTATGACATGGAATACAAAGGTGGAGCTGACAACCAGGTAGCAGATTGTCTATCACATCTGCCATTGGCAACTGAAATTAACTCTGACTTTGATTCTGAACCAGAGACTGTAGCTGCCATCTCCACATCTCCCTGCTGTCAGTTGTTCCTGTTGCTGAGTTTGCTGCTGAAAGCTCCTCCTGCCCTGAGCTCACCAAACTTTGTCAATATATTGAGAACAGCTGGCCTTCAACATCTAAAACCCTGTCTGCTGATGAGGAAGCCCACTTACTTCCCAGTAAGACATGAACTATCTATCCATGACTCTTATGTGCTAAGAGGAACCCACAGACTTATTGTGCCACTTAGCTTACGTTCATGTTTGGTCAAGGAATTGTGAGGACCAAAAAACGACTTTGAGACTTATATTGGTGGCCTAAGATGGATTTGCATATACAGTCCCCAATTGCAACCTGTCTTGACTACCACTCAAAATGGCCAGAGCTTGCATTTGCACCTCACGTGACTGTCTATTGTTACCAGTTTTCTGAGATCAGTCTTCAGCCAAAAGGGGAATCCACTGGAGACAGTGGACCTCAGTTCCTGTCATCAGAGTTCAAACATTTCGTGCAGGAAAGAGATAAAGCACATTTGTCACCGCTAGGGCCGAGAACAACCACCACTCCGGAGGAGCTACACCAAAGTACACCAACGAGGCCAGACAACGACGTGATATAAAAGCTTGATTCTTTTTATTGAACGTAAAAAAAAAAAAAACACTTTAAGAAAATGTCACTGACACAGGACTCCTCGTAGGGGCCGCTCGTTGAAACAGGTCAAAGGAATCTTCAATGAAGGAAGACTCGGGACAGCCGGCAGTTGGTCATCTCCTTTTTCTGAACAGCAGTGTGAGGGGACAAAGGGCGTTAGCTTTCAGGTAAGTAGCAGCGGATGACTGGGTATCTCCGCCTGTAGAACCACAGTGGGGGGAGTGGGGGGGGTGGGTTGGACAGAGGACCAGGAACCTCCAATGAAGAGCAGCAGACAACAGTATGTGGTGGGCAGAGAGCAATGACCGTCAGATAAGGCGCAGCAGACAACAGTAGGTGCTGGGCAGGACACAAGGAACTACAGGTAGGTAGTGGCAGACAGCCGCTACCTCTCTTTTTTCACAGGACAGCATCAGATAACTGAGTGTCACCTTTCTTTCACAGGGCAGCATCAAGTGGAATGCAGCGGCGGATAACAGGATCTCTCCGTCCACAGAACAGCAATGGTGAGTACAAAATCCAGCAGTTAACAACTGAGTCTCCTCTTACCACAAGACAGCGATGGCAGAATGCAGCGGCGGATAACGGGATCTCTCTGTTCACAGAACAGCAATGGTGAGTACAGAATCCAGCAGTTAACAACTGAGTCTCCTCTTACCACAAGACAGCGATGGCAGAATGCAGCGGCGGATAACGGGATCTCTCTGTTCACAGAACAGCAATGGTGAGTACAGAATCCAGCAGTTAACAACTGAGTCTCCTCTTACCACAAGACAGCGATGGCAGAATGCAGCGACGGATAGCAGGATCTCTCTGTTCACAGAACAGCAATGGTGAGTACAGAATCCAGCAGTTAATAACTGAGTCTTCTCTTATCCCCAGGACAGCAATGGCAGAACGCAGATCTTCACCACGACACACAGAGCTAAACTTCTCCTTTCTTTACCACAGCGGCATGAACTGGGACACCTGTACAAAGCTTTACCCACAGCAGTTCGAATTATTTCCTGACGCCCCACCGGGCTAGACGATCCCTGACAAAGATTTCAGAGTGCTGGTAGCGTTTAATTCTCCCATACTCGTGCATGCGTCAAACCACTGTAAATCTTTACACGTGCTCACTTCAATCTTCAGACACTGCAATGACACACCACTTCACAGTGAAAAGGATACCTTCACTCCATCTCGTCGGGGCCGGCCAATCCACCGTCTTGATCTTCAAAAGGGGGACATCAGGTTGCACAAACAATCCAAAGATCGGGTATCGCTCGTCTGCTTTGAAGACACTGAATGAGAGAACACACTAGCGGCCAACACAGGACAGTAACTAGACTGCTATTCTTCAATCCACAAGAGGTTATTTCTCTCACAGTTGCAGTTCGCGTACTTAACTTCTCTCACGATGACAACCTGTATACCCAGCAATGTTTTTGCTCGTTCCGTTCTCCCAGTCCTACTGGCCAGTCTCTTGTCCGTTCTCGATCTCAATCATGCCCCGCGCCTCAACCGCAATTTGTCCTTCCTGTCTCTGCTTCTGCCCCACCGCTTTTGCCTCTCTTGCTCTCGTGACTCACACTTTGATCGCGACCGCACTGCCTGTCGTGTATCTTCAAGCCGCCACTTTTAAATCCCGCCTTGGAGACACGCGCTCCAATGGCTGCTTGATTAGCCGCTGCAGCTGCCGCTTGTCAACACGGTCGGCCATGACATGTCACCGGAACCGGCCTGGTGCCACACCGGAAGTCTCTCCCCAGGGCAACTCGTTCCGCTCCCAAAGTTCCTTCTATTTCACCCGGTGACACATTCACACCTCTATATACCATCTGGAAGGAAATGGAGCTGTTGAGCTTTGGAATAAGGTACTGAAGGATGCCATGCGAGAGAGCGAGAGAGCGAGAGAGCGAGAGAGCGACACAATTGGACATGGACATAATTTATTGTAGAATTCTTGCAAACGTACAGAGCTACACTTCATGCTACCACAGGAATTTCCTGACTCTGATCCAAACTCTGATCACAGGAATACACAGCTCACAGAACAGGATGACAAGATACAAAACGAACAAGCACCGAGTAACAAACACAAGGACCTTAAATAAGAGACATCACCAGGGCACAGGTGACACCGATGAACAATCAAGACTAACGAGGAGAACAAGGGGGCGTGGTAAACACCACAAGACAACGCAATCACATAGCCCAAAACACAGGCCATGTGTTTGCACACACAACATGAGAACAAATCTTGACATAACCACCCTCTTACGGAGAGGCTACCAGACGCTCCACATGAGACATAACAGACTGTAACTCAGACACAAACCAACAAAACATAACTACTAACAACAATGGCAAACAAGAGTACATAACAGGATTGGGGTGACTCAATAAAAATAACACACAAGGGAGGGGGGGTGGGGGAACAAAAGAGTTAATCGGCAGGGGTCCAGAGTGGATCGGTGAAGCAACAGTCCTAGACTCACTGGATATGGCCGAGGGTTGAGGGCAAGGAAACCGAACAGGTCTGGGTGGAGACACATAAGGTACAGCCTTGGGGAGGACAGATCGGGGTAACACAGTAGCAGGGGTAACCAGGGGAACCACAGGGAACAAAACAGACGACTGTGACCCTGAGACAAACGGTGTAGCCGACGGTTCTGAAGCTTGGACCGGACTGGGCTCCTTAGCTGGGACAGGGCTGGACTCGTTCACCTTCCCATCTACCTCAGCGTGGACAAGCCTGGACTCCTTAGCTGGGACAGTGCTGGACTCGGTCCTTCTCCCATCTACCTCAGCGTGGACAGGACTGGCCGCAGCGGCCTGGAGAGTCGATGCGGGTCCCGGAAAAAACTGGGACGGAGGACATGAAGCTTTCCTCCTTGACCGCGGAGCAGAAACCACATCCGGATTTGTAATCGGTACTGGGACCGTTACAGCAAGTGGAGGGACCACTACAGGCAAAGCTGACTCAGTAGATGCGGCTTCCGATGCAGACTCCCTCGACACCCGTCCTCCTCGCTTTCCGCGAAGGTTTCCAGCTACGGCGGGTGCTTTGGGAGTCGAGGTGAAGGGAACATGGTCCCCAAGCGCTGCGACGGCCAGGACGCGACCCTCCGGAACCACCGGCAATGATGAAGATGTCACTGTCCTAGTAGGACCCTGCCGCTCTCCCCAACACACACAGTTCACCACTTCACTGAACGGGCGTCGGATCAGCCCCTCCCGTTCACACATAGGAGGAGGTGCATTGAGACCCGCGATGAAAAAGGAGTTTAAGAGGATCTCTGGCATGAATCTCCTCTTCTCATCCACACTCTGGACATATCTCTCCAGGGACTCCTCTCCCTGGGGAGGAAACGGAGTCCTACCTCCCTTCATATCAGTGGTTAGCGTCAGCCACCATTCTTCGTGGTCCTCCGACTGGCCTCTTGCAGGAAAATACATATTGTCTGCTGGGTTCAAAAAATGGCTTGTTCGTTCTGTCACGGGATACAGATATGAACCCAAACGCAGACAGTAATAAATGCAACACGGATTTATTAAACAGACAGAAAACAAAGACCCTCGAGGGGGCAAACGACCATTGACAGGACTAGACTAATAAACTTGACAATAACATGAGACTAGAACTAACAGGCAGGATACAAACTCTGATCACAGGAATACACAGCTCACAGAACAGGATGACAAGATACAAAACAAACAAGCACCGAGTAACAAACACAAGGACCTTAAATAAGAGACATCATCACCAGGGCACAGGTGACACCGATGAACAATCAAGACTAACGAGGAGAACAAGGGGGCGTGGTAAACACCACAACGCAATCACATAGCCCAAAACACAGGCCATGTGTTTGCACACACAACATGAGAACAAATCTTGACATAAACCAGCAAAATCAACAAAAGATTAAAGCATACCTGGACACAAAGCGTAAAGCAAGGATTCCGAAACTCAAGGAAGGCATTCAATATATATGCTGTGAAGGGGTAGATTATGGAATCCACTGTTGCTTCAATATAGATCTAATGAGTGATTATAATCAAGGTATTAATCAATATTTTTCCTTCTAAATATCAAATTAGTTGAATGACTTCTCTAGACTTATGAGATTTTACTTTGTTATAAAAGTTACCAGTGTGATTACTTAAATGTTCTTTTCATGTATTCTTTAATGTCTGTATTAAAAATCTGAGAGGGGACTGAGGGTCTGGCCAGGAATGCAGCAACAATGCTTGCTAATTTAGCCTGGCTTTCAGAAATGAATTATATACTTCTTTAACACATGTCAATACATCCATCTGCTTTTCTTGGGTACCCTGACAACTATGGTCATTGAAGTCAATAGTTTAAGGGACCATTTACTTGTTAAAGCCTTACTTTCCTTACTTTCGCTGTACTCGTGGATCGATTGCTCTGGTCTGCCTCGCTGTCTTGCTGCCGTGTGGTTTGCGTCTGTAAGCTCTGAATAGCTTTCCGTTTTGAATCTCTCTTTACTATCATTTCTTGTTGTTTATATCGCTAAATATATCATACTCATCAACCAGATATCTGATATTGTTTAATTTTGTCTGTCACATTGATCTGATTTCGGTAGCTTTAATCTAAATCACTATCGCTTGCAAAACGCGCTAGCCTTCCACTAGCCTGTTAATCTGCCATCCGTGTTTGCCGTCTTTTTTTCCTCTCTCGCGCTCACGCCTTTTCGATGTCATGTCTTCTCCTATTATTGTCACTTGCACTTCATGTCACATGTATAGTATAGCCTTCTCTGTCAGCGCTGAGGGCTTTACATGTGATAAATGGAGGGAGATAAGATTTCAGAACTAGAGACACGCATCCAAACTTTAATCAAGGATAGTAAGAATGCAAGGGCTTTAGATACTGCTTTGGATGCGACTAGCTTAGTGAACTCTGTACATTGTTTGGTTCCGGCTGTAGAGCCCGTGCAGCAGGGCAACTGGGTGACCGTGAGACGCTGTAGTCGCGGGACAAAACACCGCTCTACCGTTCTGATAACAACTCTAAGATTATTATTCACTTTGGCATTAATGATGTTCGACTTCGCCAGTCGGAGATCACTAAAATTATTAACATTAAAGAGATGTGTGAACTTGCAAGTATGATGTCAGGCACTGTAATTCGCTCTGGCCCCTTTCCTGTTGGAAGGAGTGATGAGATAATTAGTAGACTGTCCTCACTCAATGGCTGTCTGTCTAAGTGTCCACAAAATAATATAGGGTTCATAGATAATTAGAAAAGTGTTTAGGGCAGACCTGACCTGTTGAAAAGAGATAGTATTCATCCCTCCTGAGATGGTGCTGCTCTTCTCTCCAGTAATATGGCACATAGTCTTAGAGCTCAAACATGACTTGGGGTTCAGGTCAGGAAGCAGACAGACTGGCTAAACCGACTGTCTGCTAGCTGTCTCAGGTCACTGAGGTCAAATAAATCCTATCACATAGAGACTCTTTCACCTAGATATCATCACATAGAGACTGTGTCTGTTCCCCGAACTAGGAAATACAAAAAACTCCCAAACCCATTTAAGGGTAAAAATGTGGTTGATGTTCAACAAATAAAAAACAAATATAATGAGCAATGAACAAATGAGAAAGCTCGGGTTGCTGAATATTCGATCCCTTTCTTCAAAAGCACCTATTGTTAATGATATGATTACAGACCATAACCTAGATGTGCTGTGTTTGACAGAAACTTGGGTAAAACCAGACAATTACATTACTTTAAATAAGTTCACCCCTCAAGATTACAGTTATAAACACAAGGCTTGTTTAAAAGGAAAAGGGGGAGGTATTGTTGTAATTTATAATATCTTCAGTATTACTCAGAAGTCTAGTTTCAAATATAATTCTTAGTGAGTAAGTGATAAATCCCGTTTGACATGTTGTACTGGCTACTGTATACAGGCCACCAGGGCACCATACAGATTTTATCAAAGAATTTGCTGATTTTTCTATCAGAGTACTGGCTGCAGATAAAGTCCTAATTGTTGGTGATTTTAATATCCATGTAGATAACGAAAAAGATGCATTGGGATTAGCATTTACAGACATTCTAAACTCTATTGGAGTTAGACAACACGTGTCAGGACCTACTCATTGTCGTAATCATACTTTAGATCTAATATTGTCACATTGAATCAATGTTGATGCCGTTGAAATTCTGCAGCAGAGCGATAACATCTCAGATCATTATTTAATATCATGTATAATTAATTTAGCCAAGGTTGCAAAGCCGACTCTGTGTTATAAATATGGTAGAACTATCACTTCTGCCACTAAAGATTGCTTTATAAATAATCTTCCTGATCAGTTTCATCTCGTCAGCATCCCAGATAGCTTAGAAGAACTCGATGTTGCAACAGAAATTATTGACTCTCTTTTTTCCAGCACTTTAGACACAGTTGCTCCATTGCGCTTAAAGAAGATTAAGGGAAATAGTCCAACACCGTGGTACAACGAGCACACTCAGGCCCTAAAGAGAGCAGCCAGAAAAATGGAGCATAGCTGGAAGAAAACAAAATTATACGTTTTTCGCATTTCGTGGAGAGAAAGCATGATTGCATACAGAAAGGCCTTAAAAACGGCAAGATCTGCTTATTTTTCAACACTTTTAGAAGAAAACAAACACAACCCTAGATATTTATTCGAAACAGTGGCTAAATGAACGAAAAATAAAGGTAGCACAGGACGTTTCCAAACAGCACAAAATTATAACTATGCAACCGTCTACTACAGTAACACATCAGACAGTGCAGTGTAGTCTCCCTGAGGAAAAATTTAATTCATTCATTGCTATAGGAGAGGAAGAATTGTCTAAACTCGTTAAATCATCTAAATCAACAACATGTATGTTAGACCCTATAGACCTTGTTCTAAGCTATTGAAAGAGATGCTTCCAGAGGTCACAGATCGTCTTCTTAATATCATTAATTCATCTTTGTCACTAGGATACGTACCAAAAACTTTTAAGCTGGCTATTATTAAACCTTTTATTAAAAAAACACAACTTGATACTAGAGAATTAGTCAATTACAGGCCGATCTCGAATCTACCTTTTCAGTCTAAATTAATAGAAAAAGCAGTATCCTCACAACTATGTTCCTTTTTGGAAAGAAATGGTATCTGCAAGGATTTCCAGTCAGGATTTAGACCATGTCATAGTACTGAGACAGCTCTCATTAGAGTCACAAATGATTTGCTCTTATCATCCGATCGTGGTTGTATCTCTCTATTAGTGTTGCTCAATCTTAGTGCCGCATTTGACACTATCGGCCATAACATTCTTTTGAATAGACTCGAAAATGATGTTGGCATTAGTGGAACTGCACTAGCATGGTTCAAATCATACTTATCTGACCGTTATCAGTTTGTAGCAGTAAATGAAGAGATGTCATATCGATCAAAAGTTCAGTATGGATTACCGCAAGGCTCAGTACTAGGACCATTGCTGTTCACCCTGTACATGCTACCCTTGGGAAATATCATTAGGAAGCATGGAATTAATTTTCACTGTTATGCTGATGATACTCAGCTCTATATTTCTTCGCACCTCGACGAAACGCACCAATTCACAAAATTAACGGAATGCATAGCTGATATAAAAATTTAGATGACTAGTAATTTCCTACTACTTAATTCTGAAAAAACTGAATTCTAATTATTGGGCAAAAACCCTCTGCACATATTAACCCAGAATACTGTCTAACAATTAATGGCTTCTCTATCAAGTCTTCGTCGTCGGTTAGGAACCTGGGTGTGCTCTTTGATACCAATCTTTCATTTGAAAGCCACGTTTCTAGAATCTGTAAAACCACATTCTTCCATCTTAAAAATATATCTAAATTACGACATGCTTTCAATGAAAAACGTGGAACAGTTAGTTCATGCATAGATTATTGTAATGCTCTACTGGGTAGAGCCCTGCATGCTTAATAAACGAAGTCCAGTTGGTCCAAAACGCAGCAGCCAGAGTTCTCACTAGAACCAGGAAATATGACCATATTAGCCCGGTTCTGTCAACATTGCATTGAAATACATAACTTAGACTGTTACCTCTGATAAGAGATCACTCTAAATTGTAATGTGGACTCGTGCATTTTCTGTAAAGCTGCTTTGAAATGATTTGTATTGTGAAAAGCACTATACAAATAAATGTGAATTGAATTGATTTGAAAGGAAGGTGACCTTGTAAGGGTGAGAAAACCTGTACATTTCAGGGAAGGGAAATCAAAATTCAGTGACCCTATGCAGATTATAAGGGAAAAAGGAACACACAATTACGAGCTGAGCGATGGACGAACTTTGGACGTGTCTCATTTGGCACCACTAGATATAGATTTCACTCTGGCTGAACAATCAGCTTCTGTTCCACCACCGAAAAAAGTGTCAAAGTCGTGAGGCATGGTTGCGCGAAACATGACGCATTCGATAGAACTCGCATATCTAAAAGACACAAAAGTGGCAAAAAATAAGTTGATGTAATCGATAATAACATTATTCACAACTCTGGTCCATTTTGATGGATTCATTTCTTACCAATCTTGTTCTTTCTGCCCGATGGTGCGCGTTCATCCCAGCCATTTCATGGTCAATATCCGCAATAGCTGATAACATACGTTGTCTAATTTTATATCTAGCATTACAAGCTTTCTGAATATGCTTTAGTATCAGTGCTCGTCTCAATTCTGTCGTTTTGTTAATTACCTCGTTAGTAAACCAATACATCACAAACAAAAGCAGCACAGCTTGAATCTCCTCCTCCATACTTGTTATTAACGTGTCGCTCAAAAAATGATTACTGTCCATCGCAGACTGGGAGGAGCAGTCGCGCACACTTCTACGTCACCAGACTAATTTGCATAATCTTCCTGGTACTTTAGACCGTGGTGTAAACGCAGAAAGCAACTGGTCTGGGACAAATTGTTCCGGGTAATTTCGGTGGAAACGCGGCTTAAGAGCAGTCTTTGAAAGACTTTTCATCTTTGAAATATGTGTTATATTTTTAAGCATTTGAATTGTCATGTTGTGCATGCAAAATTAGGAAACGCGAATGTAAACTGAATTTGCAGCCACGTTTCAAATGATCAATATGCCTGCATAGACTTCAGTGAAATGTGCCCTGGTTTCTTTCCGTGTTCAGGGGCCTGGGGCCTCATGTATAAAACTTTTCGTAGATTTCATCCTAAAAATGCGTATGCACAAAAGCTAAATTGTGCGTACGCACTAATGTTTTCAGGTTTATAAAAGCCTGCGTACACCAGAACCTGCGCAAAATTCCCTTTACAAAACCCAGGCAGTCAGCGGAAGATTGTGTGTACATGCGTCTCCACCCCATCTCCTCCCTGAAATAACCATATATGGGGCTTAGTACTTACAACGCCTAGTTTTACTATGCACAAGGTCATCATTTCCATGTATATTCCATCCACGTGACACCGTGTTCAATGGTACAAGGCATTAAGAAAATAGGCTTGTTTGAGATGAGCCTGTCAGAGAACCATTGAGAGATCGCACTGTCCGAGAGTTTGGGAATATTCATACATCATTTATACACATAAAACATGATATCAGAGTTTTAAAATCAAACATTTTAAACAGATTAAGTGCCAAGTCCTTAAACACAGCCACTGTTCTTATAGCTTTTAAGTTTTTAGAGAACTCAATAGATTCAAAATACATTTTCATTTAAAGTTTAAATCTTAAAAAAAGAGGATTGCATTTAGAAAATTTACATTTATGAATGTGAAATTTAGCTAACAAAAAAATAAGGTTTATGAAATAAATATCACTTTTCTTTTCACATTCATGAAAACCAAAAATTACATTTCTATATGTAAATTCAAAGTTAGGATTCACATAACATTTGATAAAATCACAAATGTCACACCAAAATGTCACTGTGAGAGAGCAGGTCCAAAATAAATGTAAAGTAGTTTCAGGTTTCTCTAAACAGAAAGAACAGAATGATTAATATCATTCTTAAGTCTTTTGAGAGAACACTTATCTGGGTAAAACGTACTCGGTTACTAACGTAACCTCGGTTCTCTCTAGAGAGGAAACGAGTACTGCGTAAGTCTTACGCTAGGGGAAAATCTCTTTTCCGCGAGATACTGAAGCCAAAAATTATCCTTAATTTTGAAATAATGTAAAACGCGTTGCGGCAGCATGCAGACACAGGCGAGACGGCTTGTGCGCCTATTGGCTGCCCTGCGGCAACTGCAGCAGCCTATCGATAAGGCCTTTTCGTGACGTCAGCTCCAATGGGGGCGCTTCGCGCCCAATACGTCACGTCCCGCCAGAATGGGCGTGGTCTAGGGCTATAAACATAGCTTCGAGAGGCTAGCTCACTGGTTTTTCATCGCCGAAGCGAACCAGAGCGTGTGCAGGCACGGCAAGATACGCAGTACTCGTTTCCTCTCTAGAGAGAACCGAGGTTACGTTAGTAACCGAGTACGTTCTCTTACAAGAGGTACTCTCGTACTGCGTAAGTCTTACGCTAGGGGAAACAGTGTAAAACGCCGTGCATGCTAAGATCCAGCACCAAAGTCCCAAGGGCAAGTGCCCGGGCTCATATAGTACATGATCATAAGGGACTCACAGAGAGCCCAGGAAAGAGTGGCTAGAATAGCATCATTCCTGTAATAATATAACATCCTATAAGGAGCAGTTATACTGATGATGTGTCGTACAGTCAGGGCGACCCCCGGCCTGGACTGACGAATATAGTGGGTCTTACACACTGCCCATAGAGCT
>NW_028118012.1:0-24198 GCF_965113295.1 Leuciscus leuciscus
TGTCGTCTACGCGGAAAACTCAAAGGAAAAACTTCTCCGTTTTAAGCATATCGTTGTCGTGTAAACGTTCCCTAAAAGTCCATGAGAATGAAATCTAAACTGACAGTTCATGACAACTACAGCCTACATAATCAAGAACATATTTTGAAGTTTGTGGCAGTATTCAAAACCATAACAAATAGATGCCAACAGTTTTACATTTACATTTACATTTATTCATTTAGCTGACGCTTTTATCCAAGGCGACTTACAATTGCTATATATGTCAGAGGTCGCACGCCTCTGGAGCAACTAGGGGTTAAGTGTCTTGCTCAGGGACACATTGGTGTCTCACAGTGGATTCGAACCCGGGTCTCTCACACCAAAGGCATGTGTCTTATCCACTGCGCCACTACCACCCCGTTTTATAAATGTTATACTCTTCTTGTCCTCTTATCCAGATTATTCAAAGCTAAAACTGTCTATTTGTGGCATTAACTGTATTGCTTAATGTTCGTGTGAACATCACTGATGAAAAGTGTGAATCGGATATGGAACTGGCCGATTTGGTCCTCCCTGTTTTCCCCTCATCATGTTTCATGGGGGACGGGGAGTTCCCTTGGCTGCTCAAACCCTTACTGTGCCTCTTTCCAAATGAACAGGTGATCATAGCCTTAGTTTGTTGCCTGGGGTGACAGCATCGGCCACTATTAAACAAACCGGCCTCACTAATTAAGGGGTAGATGGGTTTAGTTTGGCATCCATGCTCTCTTTGTAACTTACAACCTCTCACACACATACACAAACGCATGTACATGCCCCAAGCACATGCTCGTCCTCATACACCCATGTATGCACACGGAGCTTAGTTAGGCAACTTGGTCTGCTGTGTTGCACCAAATGAGAAGGTGTGTGAGAGGGAGATGTCTGTGCATGTGGAAAACAGGAAAGAAAGATCGAGTGAGAGAACTTGTGCGTGCCCTCTCTCCCTCAGTCCGTGCCACCCCAGGGTGGGAATGCTAAGACAGACAGGCGGTTTATTTTTGGGTCAGTGACAGTGTGTCAATGGCTGCAGATGCGTCGCAAAGGAAGGCTCTGAGATACCAGCAGACCGTGGTCAGTCACCATCTCTGTCTCTGCTCTCTCTCTCTCTCTCTCTCTCTTTCTCTCCCTCACCTTTTCTTCTTTCTGGTTACTCTTTAGACAGTTGTGAATTGCTGTTCTTCTGTCATTTGAAATCATATGATCTCAAAGATGTTGCACAATCTGCATGACTTGTATGCTTTGAGTCACTGTGCTGCTGCAGAACTCGCGGGAAAGTGCAGCTGTTTACTCAATCTCTTGTTTATCTGAGGACATCTGTAGTCTGTACTACCTTTTTTTGTTCTTTGAATAAGTTTGACAAAAACCCAGTCCATGCTATAGGGTGACTTTAAATAGGAGGTTAAATTAAAATGAGCGATTCTTCAATTCTGGAAATTCTCTTTTAATCAGTTTTTCTTCATTTCTGTTTTGAGATTGACTTTTGAATTCTCTGCATAAAAGTATTAAAATCAGGGAAAGTCTACTTTGCACTTTTTCTAACAAGTAAAAAAAAAAAAAGTTGAACAAAACCATGATCAGATAATTATTTCAAGACGTGATAAATGTTTTAACATAGATGACAGATAGAAGATATAGAAATAGATATATTTTCCAAGATTTAAAGACAAAAAGACTAATCGAAAAATCGCCCAAATATACATTGTAAACTACAAAAACTACAAACCCATTCAAAAGTGTGGGGGCGGTATAATAATTTAAGATTTTTGGAAGAAGTCAAAACAGTAATATTGTGAAATTTAAAATAAATGTTTCTATTTTTATATATTTTAAAATATAATTTATTCCATGTAATCAAAGCTGAATTTTCAGCATTATTACTCCTGTCTTCAGTGTCACATGATCCTTCAGAAATCATCCTATGCTGATTTGCTGCTCAAGAAACATTTCTTATTATTATCAATCTTGAAAACAGTTCTGTCAACTCTGAGTATTTGACATGGTAATGGGTATGACTATGTTGATATATTTGGTCTTGGCAGAATAGATCTGCTGCTGTAGAACAAGTACAGGACTTGCTATTGCCAATACATACATGCATGACACACTACTGTGAGCCAGTAAGACATGCTGTTGCTGTAAAAAAATAGCATACATGAATTACCCATAGCACATCTACAGGTGGAGCTGGGGAAGGTGTAGGATGTCTGAAAGCGCGCTGCACTGCTTTAGCAAATGCTGACCAAGTTTGATAAGCGATCTCATTGGCTACTGATACAGCAGGAAGTGAACCAATCAGCTGTGCCCAATAGAGACTGATGTGATTGCAAGCAGATTGAGTTAAGGACCTAAGCCTGCGCCATCTAAAACTTTATATTTGTGCTGCCATGATGCTTTTTACGGGAGTCTTTGATTAATAGAAGATTCAAAAGAACAGTTTTTGTTTGAAATAGAAATCCTTTGTATAAATGGCATGACTGTACCTTTTGATCAATTTAATGCATCTTTGCTGAATACATTTGTTAATTTCTTTTATCTATTTTTTACATCTTACTGACCCCAAACTTTTGAATGGTAGTGTTAGTGTAAGTGGAAACCCCATCATAAATTATAAATGTGTTCCTTAATTCCAGCCTGTCATAGGAGGGCAGCAATGTGGTCCCTTGAGCTCCAACGGCTGGTGTGATTTCTGCTTTGACTGAAGGGCAGAAGAAATGTATGGGCTTCTTTTACGAGGTTGAACATTTGAGCATTTGAAATGGTGTTGGTAATATATCTTGTTCAGAGTGTAATATAAATAAGGTAGTATTGCTTTCTTCTTTAAGCAGTTAAGGTCATCTTTTGTGAGTCCCTGTGTCACTGTGATTTACTGAGCAGTATATGTAACATTGATTGAATGAGCTCGAGAAAAAGTATGTATCATTGATTGAATGAGCTAGAGAAAATGTGTGTAAATGTTTTATCAATAAGCATATTTTGCGTTATGGGTCACCAAGAGTGTACTTAACACTGACAGGGATTTACAGCAACAACAAAAAAACTAGAAGTTATTCATTTTTTGTTTGATCTCTTGATTTCTGAGAGTTCAACTTTATGTAAATGAATAGAGATTCTATGCAGCGAATCCTAGTGGGAGTGTAGACTTTGATCACGTGAAATAGTTGAATGTTACAATAGAAATGGCTGCTGTAGCAACCAACATCACATAAACGTCTCAAGCTAATCACAGTCAGTGCAAACAGGGCTTTAGCCGTATTTACAGTGATATGTTATTTTAGAGCACAGTTCTGGTTGAATCTCAATCGTTTCCGGTGTTTTTTAGTATTATTTTAGGATTCATTAATATTTTGATTTAACTTTTCTTTTGTTTTAGTCATTTTAATTCATTTCAGTAATTCTGAAGGTTTCTGTTTAGATTTAATTAATTTTTTATTTCCATTTTGGTTTTAGTAATTTTAGTACTTCACCTTTAAGCTTATGTATTTTAATTTTAGTTTTAGTTAAAAAATAACAACACTTCTTGTTCCACACATGCGGTCATTCTTTTTTTTTCTTTTTTTACATTGTATTGCTGAAGTGTACATTTAGCAAAGTTAGCTGAATGAAAGAGCCTCAACACAATGGCCAGGCATATTGGGATATGTTGACAAGTGCGGTCATCAGAGCATGGGAAGAACATCTATTTTAGAAGACCTTCAACATAATTACATATGACTTTACATAACATCTGGTGATGACACCATGACAATTGCCTCAAAAGTCTTCCCATACAGCCATCAACATGACCAAAAGCACAGCAGCATGCCATCAAACACCTCTTCCAATACGCTTTAGCTTCAGCACATTAGCCCTTTCTGATAGGAATTACTTGTTTGTAGTATCTTTGATAGTGATTTACATACATGAATGTGTGAGCTGCACACATTGCCATTTGCTGTTAGTGCTCCAGTGCATGACAGTGTTGTCTGATAATAGGTTTCCAACTTTTCCTTGGGAGTCCTTGAGAGATAGATGGACAAATTGGAAGAAAGAAAGATCCACAGAAAGGTGTATGGGGAAGTGTGACTGTGATCATTGGGTCACACCAAAGCTATTATTAACCCACCGGCTAGTATTGCAGGCCCTGGGTAGAAAGGGGGTAGTTCCAATATATGGCGGACAGGGGGTCAGCAAGGGGGGTGTGTAGAAGGCCGGAGGTGTAGAAGCAGACTGGGAAGGAGGGGGTGAAATATGGAGAAACCAAGGGATAACATGTACTGTGGGAACGGGTGAAAGTAACTAGATAGATGCGTGGAATGAGAGCGAGAGAGATGTGTTATAGAGAGATACACGATAAACCTATCATCTACATGGGCCCATTCCAAAGCTGAAAGTGAGTGCTTTAATAAAACTGCAAATAGTAACACATACAGAAACAAGTTTAATATCCTCTGAAAAATAATAAACCACAGAGGAATGGTTTTAAGCCATATATATTTTAAATGTATAGCTTATATATTTCTAAAGTCACAAATGAGATTTCTTTAAAGGTTTAGTTCACTAAAAAATTCTGTCATTACTTACTCACCCTCATGTCGTTCCAAACCTGTAAGACCTTCGTTCATCTTCGGGACACAAATTAAGATATTTTTTGATGAAATCCGAGAGGTTTCTGACCCCCCATAGATTGCAACGTCATTGCAACTTTCAAGGCCCAGAAACGTAGTAAAGACAAAATAGTCCATGTGACTCCAGTGGTTCAACCTTTATTTTAATGAAGCGACAAGAATACTTTTTGTGTCGAACGACGTATTAATTAACTTCAGATTGGATCGTGTTGGTAATAGGCACTTACCTAACGCTAAAAGATGTTTTGTGCCTCTAACAAGTGCTTTCGATCATCTTTCTGATCTGAATGGTATGTGGAAAACACTTGAGTTTTGCCACAGACTTGTCCCAGCGTCTAGAACGCAACTGAATGCTTTTTCAAGCGTCTCCATATTTTAAAAAAACGCGGAAAACTAGTTTTAAACAGGAAATTACGAAATATTTACGTACATATTTACAGCCTGTCTATTTGCACGGGATTAGTATTACCTGAGGTAATTTTTCCAGACCTTTTACTGAAGGTAAAAAATCTTGACTGACATTGTCCGTAATGATTACTGAGATGACACATTCGGACGGGACTAAAATCACAGAGAAGCTCCGGTAATTATACCCCACTTCTCCATGTTAAACTAGTCCCGTCCGAATAGGGCTTTAGTTGTCTCTCCTAGATTGCAGCAAGGTTAAATGGAGAGCAAATGGACTATATAATGTGTGTGTGGTATGTAAGATTTTTTTTTTCTCTTACCAAAGCACAGTAACAGTTGAAAGAGTTACATCTCTCAAAATAAATAATTTAATCTGAACGAGTCATCAGTAATTCCAGTCTTGCTTCCTGCACAAACCTACATAGGTTTGTAACAAATTTGCATAATGCCTGCCTTTATTCTTTATTGGCTGCCCACAAAGAACATCTACTTTGACCCTCAAACACTGTAGTTGTAGCCCAGAAGAGTAGTTGTGGCCCGGAAGAGTTTGGTCCATGTTGTTGACATGTCGAGAAGACACTGTTTTTGCTGCAAATCCACTTTGCATGCACTTCCAAAGGATGAGAACTCGGGCTCGAATTGATACGGTAAAAACGACGCCATTGCTACTGTTCGTATTACTGTGTAAACAAGTGCTGAGGAAGCCTCCGGAGCTGAACTTACACTGTAAGCTATAAAAAAGACAATAACATTAGAAGTGCTGCAATGTTGGCCAGAAAGTGTCCCATTTTCAGTTTCTTTTGGCTGACCAAGCATAGATGACAAGTTCTGCATGTTTATCACCTTTATTCAATTCAACCTTTATCTCATGTTTTTTGTAAACATATTTGATCAAGTTTTGTCTCAAGTTAGATGATTGAAGTTTTTAGCACTTAACATCACATCTAACTTTCATTGTTTACTTCATTACATTTCTAAAATGACGCATAGGTCTATCAGTCTCACTAATAGATTTCAGTTAGAGTTGTTGTGGGGTTTTTTCCAGGGCAAATTACTGTGTGTACGTGTGTGTTGTGTGTGTTGTGTGTGTGTGTGTGTGTGTGTGTGTGTGTGTGTGTGTGTGTGTGTGTGTGTGTGTGTGTGTGTGTGTGTGTGTGTGTGTGTGTGTGTGTGTGTGTGTGTGTGTGTGTGTGTGTGTGTGTGTGTGTGTGTGTGTGTGTGTGTGTGTGTGTGTGTGTGTGTGTGTGTGTGTGTGTGTGTGTGTGTGTGTGTGTGTGTGTGTGTGTGTGTGTGTGTGTGTGTGTGTGTGTGTGTGTGTGTGTGTGTGTGTGCGTGTGTGTCTGTGTGTGTCTGTGTGTGTTTTAGAAAAAGTGGTGGGAATGGAGACACGGGAAATGTGTTTTCCAGATGTCTTGATCTTATCCGGATGATTAGCCTATAAATCTAAATATAGACCAGTGGACTTACTCGAAGCATGTCAAGAAGATTTCCCTCTATTTTTGGACTCCCTCTCCTCTGTCACCTTTCGGGTGTTGTTTTGAAGATGAAGGCGATGTCTTACTATTTATTTATTTTTTTCGGAAGGAAAAAATTATGATGTAACCACATTAGTGAGGAATATTAAAAGCACATACAAATAGTTCTCAAATGTACTCTGTTCGGACAAATTTGAAAGGATAACACTGTGGTTTGTCTTGCATATCTGCACTGAAGAGGTTCTGTGTTGGAGTGGGAAATAATTTAACTGTATCATTGGATATATAATATTTTGAAATATTTTTTATTTTTATATTTTCCATTTTAGTTTGAATGTTTTAGTATTTAATTTTGTTTATGTTACCATATCATTTTTATTTAGGCTTTGGAAAATTCTGTCATCATTTACTCTCCCTCGAGTTTTTCCAAACCTATAAAGCAATTGATGGACCCCCTGACTTCAAAAGTATTAAAAAAATTACAATAGAAGTCAATGGGGCCCATCAACTGTTTAGTTACTGACATTCTTCAAAATATATTCTTTTGTGTTCAGCAGAATTTTTTTTATTAATACAGGTTTAGAACAATTTGAGGGTGAGTAAATGATGGAATTTGTGTATTGAATTTTCATTTTTGGGTCAACTATCCCTATATTAACCCTACCGAAAGGGCATCCAAACCTTGCAAGGTGCAGTCTGTGAGATACCAATATGCCAGTTTAGGTTGATCCAGGGGGATTATCCGAGTAAATTGCTTCGGATAAATGTGTCTGCTATTTATCTACTGATCGTTCATGTAACAAAACCTTGTTATTTCTTCTGTGATCAGCTGTATGGAGAGTACAGAGAGCACCCTGGTGGGTCCCAGCGGAGAGAGGCCACTCGCCTTCTGATGGAGAGACAGCGAAAAAAGCATGGACATCACCACCATGGACATCTCCACCATCATGGACACCACCATCACGGTCACCATGGGCGGAGTCTCAGCCGAAGTCGCCATCACAGCCACCATCACCTGGAGAGAGGGAGCATTCATGACACACAGGAGGAGGAGCAGGCCCAAACCTCCTCATTCAAGAAACGCCGCTCCTACTCCAAGTGCAGAGGTCAATAATAATGAGCCTTGCACAAGCAGATACGAAATATGTTCAAGGTTGGAATCTGATATGAATTATAATGTTTTCCCAGACTGCGTGGCTCGAGTACAGAAGTTCCTCGTCTCTAAATTGGGAGAAGACTGGATCTTTCTGGTGTTGTTGGGTATTACCATGGCATTAGTTAGCTGGACCATGGATTATGCTAGTGCCAAGAGTCTACAAGGTACTACACTACCCAGAATTCCCCACCTTCTCATTTGCTTTATTCTTCTGTTGATGAATTTTGCTTATATGTTGTAGCTATTTAAAGTCAAATTTAATTTCCCCTGTTCTATTTTTCCTTTAACTGATATAACCCACATTCTTGTGCCACTTTTCCATGTTTTCCCCAATTCTCATTTCTAAAACTTCTCTATATGGCTGGCATTTGTCTTGCTCTTTCTCTACCGCACGTGCTCCATCACTTCTGTCCTTCTCTGTGTTTCTCAGCCTATAAGTGGTTTTATGGGGAGTTGAGGGGAAACATCCCACTGCAGTACCTGGTCTGGGTTTTCTATCCCATGGTGCTCATCTTGTTTGCCTCCCTCTTCTGCCACCTGGTCGCTCCTCAGGCCATTGGTGTGTAGTCTCGCTGTTCCCCTTTGTTTTTAATTTGATAATTTATTATTTTTCATACACCTTCTGCTTTTTATTTAATTTTTTTTATTTATATCCTATTTTTATTCTTTGCAGATCTTTTAGCTTTATAGCAGAGTTTAAAATGATGTTTTTGCCTCCCCTATTGAGACTAAAAAACAGTTTTGTCCTTATAACAAAGGAATCATTTAGTTATTTTTGTGGCAAATGTTGGAAAATCATACTCAATTCTTTTCTGCCATTAGGTGCTTGGTGAGTTAATTTTGGATCTTGCCTCTTTATATAATCTCAGTTTTTCATTAAGGTGTCTACATACACTGTGTCCGTCTTTTGGAAGCACCCTTACTGTATTCTGTGTCCCTAAAACTTACCAGCAACATATTTTTATTTTCTTACACTACTACTGTAACTGCTTTACACTGTTTACTACTCAACAATGCCACCTCCTGGTTTATCCAATGCAATCACTTTAAAAACACCATCCAGATCTTCCCAACCAGGTTACAGGGAGAGATTTTCTCTGATCTTCTCTGATCTGAAACATTTGTCTGTCAAAAGGTTAAAGTCAGCATGAAACAGAAGTTGTGATAGTCTTTGCTTTCTTATTGTGACATATATCCAAGTGAAACGACTTCTCGAACAAGAAAAATATTTAGGGCAGGACTTGATTTTGTCCATCAGGAATTGATTGGATGATTTTCCTATTGGTCATGTTCATGTTAGTGACAGATCGCCAAACTTTCCTCAACGTCATCAGAGAAGATAAGAGATGTTGTTGAAGGGAGGGATTTTGAATAAAAATCATGAGGGCACATGAAAAAATAATAATAATGATGTGCACAGATAAATAATTTATAATAAATACTGTAATATTCCATAAAATAATAAGAATTGTCCATTTTGAATGAATGACTTTAATCGGTTTCTTCTGTTCCCTTTATTTGTTAATTTCTCCACTTATTACAGTTTTCCAGAATTTCAAAATTAGATTCTAAATTAGTACTTGACCATATAAATAAAAAGGAGATTTAACAAAAATTAAGAGCTAAAATGTAACAAATATACAATGTTTTTCCTCAATAAAGATATACAGTAAAGACATAACTTAACCTATATACTGTATACATAAAAAAAAATCACAATCCATAACCATAAAAGAAACATAAAAAGTCCCTTTTTAAAGAAGTCCAGTATATGTTGGAACACATTTCTGGTTTGGTGTCGATGAAAAAGGTTGGGAAACAAAGCTGCAGATTACATTATGATCAGTTTCAGCTGACTTTTCTATATACAGTATAGTGTACACGATCCATATTCATTATCATATTTAAATTTGTTTAAAGACTTTTCACATTGATTTTTTAAAAATAATTCACAGGCATAATTTCATAATTTGATTGTTTTGTTGGTTTCTCTACTAACTCTTATTTTTTTCCCTCAGGCTCTGGTATTCCAGAGCTGAAAACCATACTCAGAGGTGTTGTGCTGAAGGAATATTTGACACTCAAGGCATTTATTGCGAAGGTGGTGGGACTCACTGCTGGCCTGGGCAGTGGTTTGCCAGTTGGCAAAGAGGTTTGATTTTATTTTTGATTTTAAAGTCCCATGTAACATACACAGGGGTACAATTTGCCATTTCATATTTACAAAATGCACAGTGATTTGGGCTTGAGTGCCAGTTGTGTCAACTTGACTGGCCTCAGCATTCTAACCTTTAAATTGTGCTATTTTTATGCATTAGGGTCCCTTTGTTCACATAGCCAGTATCTGTGCAGCTGTGCTCAGCAAGTTTATGTCTTTCTTCTCTGGAGTCTATCAGGTAAGCAGAAGTGCATGGAGATCCTGTGATGCATATTTGGCATCTCCATTCATAAAATGCTGAATGCTCGTTTATCATCAGGTGGCAAGGCAGAGTTTTTTTTATTACACATTATTTTTGAGGACAGTGCTGCTGACAATGCTTATTTATCATCCAGGGCATTTATATTACCATGAATTATTTCCACCTTCACCCACCTGTACCCTCAACTGTGTCTGCTTGCCTTTGTTTGTATGCCTGTGTCAGTAGAGCCCATATTGTTATACAGACATCCTCACAGTGGGTTGTGCCGTAGGGGTTGGATGCTGTTTTGGAACCCCTCTTGGAGGTAAAGTGCATGGTGCACAGGCATTTTCTAGTTTTTTCTTAACATTAATCAGTATAAATCATGATAACTTTCTGAATAGTTTTAGCATGTTATTGAATATATATGGCTGTCTTAATGTTTTGGTCTTGGCTGACTAGATCTGCTAGTGATTATTGCTGCTGCAGAGCAAGTATGGACTTGCAACTGCTAATAGATACACAGACACACTGCTGCTGCTGCATAAATAGACAGACATAAATCCTGTAGCAGATCTAGGCATGTGGAGCTGGGGGAGGTGGAGGATTTGAGAGGAACTCTGATAGCACGCTGCAGGACTTGGTTACAGCAAACAATGAACCAGTTGAGCAAGTAATCTCATTGGCTGCAGGATTAGCAGAGGACAATCACCTTGTGCCATGCGATAATCATGTGAATGCTTGCAGATTGCATGTAAAAAAAAAACAGCTTGTGCCATGTAGAGTTTCATGACTGAACTTGATATTTATTTTTGTGTCTAAACATCATTGTCAAACTTCGTTTTAAGTATAAATCTAACAAAGGTTAAACAACTAAAGTAATACACTTAATTTAACATAGCCTACTACCGTTCAAAAGTTTGGGGTCAGGTTTTTTATTTTATTTTAGATTATTTAATTTTTTTTGCCCAAAACAATTTATACTTTTATTCAGCAAGGATCATTAAATCGATCAAAAGTGACAGTAAAAACTTTTACGTTGGTACAAAATATTTATATTTAAAATAAATACTGTTCTTTTGAACTTTCTATTTATCAAAGAATCCTGAAAAATATGAATAAAAAAATATTACATAAGCACCAAATCAGCATATTAGAATGAATCTGACATTGGAGTAATGATGCTGAAAATTCAGCTTTGCCATTACAGTGTCACACTGTATATTTGCACGACAATAGAGAACCCAAAAATAAACAGTATTTATTAAATCACAACAGAACACACAAAGAAAACAAGACACACAACTACGTTAAACTCAGACAATACAGGACAAATAACTAAGGTGAACTCAAGGCTTAAATACAAACTGTGTAATCAAGGTAGAGACAGAACAGGTGTGGGGAACTAATTAACAACCATAGAAACAAACTAGTGGCGGGAAAATGAGAACAGGAAACAAGGAAACAGGAACTAGAATTAAACATATACGTGACACAAAGGAATAATTTTTTATATATATATATATATATATATATATATATATATATATATATATATATATATATATATATATATATATTATAAAATAGAAAACATATATATTAAATCATCATAATATTTCACAATATAACTGTTTTTACTGTATTTTTTTATCAAATAAATGCAGCCTTGGTGGATATAATAGACTTTAAAAAATAAAAAAAGTCTAACCAACCCCAAACTTTTGAACGGTAGTGTTCCTATTTTATCATCATATTTGTGGTCTTTGGCATCAGAAAGTTTGAAAATCCCTGATGTAGATGACAGTAGACCCTTCTAAATGTTTATTTTGTTTGTCCAGGTGTTTTGTTTAGCATTGAAGTTACATCAACCTATTTTGCTGTGAGAAACTACTGGAGGGGCTACTTTGCTGCGACATTCAGTGCTTTTATTTTCAGAGTGCTGTCTGTGTTCAATAAGGATGCAGGTGGGATACTAAATAATATTCCTGAGTGAAAGTCTTAATAGCCTTGAGATGATCATATGCCAGATGAGATGACGTTTCTCTTCCATTGGTATTGTTTCAGTCACCATCACTGCTCTCTTCCGCACCAACTTCCGCATGGATTTTCCTTTTGACCTGCAGGAGCTCCCGGCGTTCGCCATTATTGGGTGAGAGTGCGGGGGCAAAAGCGTGCTGTTCGTGGTGAGGGCACAATCCTGAAGTGTGTGTGTGTGTGTGTGCCATACTGTAACCCTTGACACACTAGTAGACCTGAGCACACAGCACTTTACATTCTGTATTATTGTCAGCTGACCAAAGCGACCAGATGTTGGTATTATATTTGATTTGTTAAAACATCATCTTTTGCTATTTGATGAAGTTATTCTACAGGTATTATACTCTATTATATTACATAATAATTGTGTTTACATTGATCAGAAACAATTCAGCAATCCTTTCACTGTATCTGTCTAATTTATTATCTTGTCTTATTATAAAACTGAAAAGGCCAGAATGATTTGGATGGCTAGAATGATGTGATTTCTGCCAGCTTTGTCTTTGTTACTTTTTTACCCGCAGGATTTCTTGTGGGTTTCTGGGAGCTTTCTTTGTTTACCTGAACCGTCAAGTTATCCTGTTCATGAGAAGACCTAACATTCTCACACGATTCCTAACAAAACAGTAAGAGAAAAAAAAGCACCAAATGACAACAGACAATATTAGCTTTAGTATTAACTTTTTTAGCATTATTATGGGAGTATGTAGTACTCGTTTGAGAGTTCTTTTGCTGCAATTACAATCTTTCAAATGTGTCTACTAACAAAATACTTGCAATATGTGTCATATTTTCTCTCTCAGCCGGCTGATTTTCCCTGCTGTTGTGACATTAGTGATTACGACACTGACATTCCCTCCAGGCTTTGGGCAGTTCATGGCTGGAGAGGTCAGATTTGGTTAACAATTAACAGTACAATTTTGTTCATTGTTATAACAAAAAAATTAGGATTCATGCTATAATGCAGTGGTTCTCAACCAGAGGGCCTCAGCAAACTTCCAGGTGGGCCTCAAGATGATAAAAAAAAAAAAAAAAAAAGTTTAAATCAAGATATTTCATATTTTAATTCATACCCTCAACAACTGTTTTTTGTCTTTAAAGAACCTCTCAGTTACATTTGTAACCTTGTCCACATGAGCTGGTAACCGAGTCTGCCCACAAGGCCGTGTATAGGCGCAGATGCTTGCTGAGCGCAGATTGGACTTGGGTCAACACTGAAGGGCTCAGGATCCTAGGGTTGAATCCATATCCAAACTGTAGAACCTGATGAATGTGTGCGGAGAGGACCAGCCTGCCGCAGCACAAACATCCTATAAAGGTGCACCCCTCGCAAGAGCTTTGGAAGATGCTACACTCCTATTGGAGTGGGCCCTGACCCCTAGAGGCAAAGCCATTTTGTGCACTTCATAGGAGAGGGTGATATCATCTGAAATCCAATGTGACATATGCTGCTTGGTGATCGCATTACCTCTTTTGCGACCACCAAAGCGTACCAGAAGCTGAGAGGATCTACGCCACTGGCCTGAGCGGTAGACATAGATCCTCAGAGCATGGACCGGACAAAGCAGGCTTTCTTGCTCCAGTGTCTCATGAGGCGAAGGAAAGAAAGCCTGGAGAGTGACCGGCTGAGGAGCCACAGAAGGTACTTTCGGAATGTAGTCCGATCTGGGGTGCAAAATAACTCTTACATTGCCTGGTCTATGGAGGAGGAGGCTACGGAAAGGGTCTGGAGGTCTCTTGCTCTCTTCAAGAGAGTCTCTTGGATGATGTTAATGCTAATAACAGAGACACTTTGAGAGTCTTCATTTTTTCTGAGACTGACTCAAAGGGCTCAAGTGGGGTTAGGGTTACCGTTAAGGCTCCTAGGACCAATGCTATGTTCCAGGAGGGAACTCGCGACCGGCAGATAGGCCTCAACCATCTGGCTCCGCACAAGAACCGAGACACCAAGGGGTGCCTCCCAACCGAGGCTCCGTCCAAAGAAATGTGGCTAACGGAAATAGCAGCCACATATACCTTTAAGGCTGCTGGAGCCAGTCCTGTTGAGAGACGCTCTTGAAGGAACTCCAGCACAAACTCCAGCATGATGCTGCATCCTCTTGAAAGGGAGGATTTACATGGGCATTTTTAAAATGAGTATACATTGTGCCAAGCATTATTAAAATTTTTTGTAAAATACATTTAAAAAAAAAATCCTTATTCTTAATCCTTATCAAGTAAATCTAGAACAATTGGGAAAATCATGGAAATTCATTGGTTAAAATGAGTGGGAACCCTAAAGAACATTCAGATTTTATCAACATAAAACTTCTGTAATCTTACAATTTAATCCACAGAAACTAGGAGTGTCCACCAATTAAAATAAGTTTTTTTAAAAAACGAAACTTTGCCATTATAGCAGATATTGTTGTGGAGAATGGTGGCCTTTGGAGTCACAAAGGTTGAGAACCACTGCGCTGATGTTTATGGTCTTTCATTCAGACAGTCTTGAAAGTGTGTCATAGTTTGGTTGTATTTTTGAAATAGATTATTTGATTTGGTTTTAAATGTGGTTTAAATTTGATGGTATTATTCCACAGCTGATGCCCAGGGAGTGCATTAACTCTCTGTTTGATAACTTCACCTGGACTAAAATATGGGGTTCCTCTCTCCCCCCTGGTCTCGGTCGCTCTGCTGTGTGGTTTCACCCTGACGTCAGCATCTTTGTCATTCTTATTCTCTTCTTTATCATGAAGGTTGGTCCTTTTCAATCTCTTGTTCACATCATCTGTTATTTATCTTCACTGTTTTAAGGTCCTTCTGTTGTCTTTAACTATGTTGGGTTTTTTCACGTATCTTTGTCTAGCATAAAGTGCCACAGCTACTCAACAAGCTTTAATTAAAGTAATGGTTGTACTTTATTTAACAGTACGTGCACTTTCTGTATACTTACAGTGTTTTTCACTTTAAAACACTAGAAAAGCACTGCACTGACATTGGCTTTAGTTATCATATCAGTAGCCAGTAGATGGCTTCAACAAAACCTGCTTTTATTCAGGACAGTCATTATCTCCCTCCTTCTGTCATGTTTGAAGCTGCTGAAGCAATCATTTTTCTCTTGAGTTAGGCTGGTAGGTTGTGCTTGTGCTGAAAGAGATTTTAGAATTAAGGCAATCGTGTGAAAACATTATTATTCATCTCACAGTTCTGGATGTCTGCAGTTTCCACCACGATGCCCATCCCGTCTGGAGCTTTCATGCCTGTCTTTGTATTGGGTAGGTCTTAGGTATTATTCATTTATTGATGACTGCTATTTATGGATTCATTAGGATTTATTTAAGGATCATTTTAACATACTGCATTGAAGATTTTTTTTTTTTTTTTAACAACATCAGGCAAAAGAGCTGCTGCTGAAAAATTTACTTTTGATTAACTTGGGTACATTTACATATGAATGTTGATTATCCAAAAATCACTTATTAAATAATTAATTTCACTTCACTTAAAAACATATACAATACAATATACATATATACATAATATATTGTATATCAAATACAATAAACTTTTTGATCACACTGTAAATATGTAAATTAACTTTACACATAGAACTCAGCCTACCACATTTAGTTTTTTATTTGATCAATGATACACTGGGATCATATATTATCCGACGTTTCTCTTACAGGTGCTGCATTTGGTCGTTTAGTGGGTGAGATCATGGCAACTCTCTTTCCTCACGGTATCCTGTTTGATGGAATACTGTACCGCATCATCCCTGGAGGGTACGCTGTCATTGGTCAGTCATCCTTTCCTCCTCTTCCGATCCACCACTATTTCCTAATGTTTGCTCATACTGTGTTGATGATGTCAGTCCTGTCCCATCTTCTCAGTCTCTGATCTTCCACTGCATGTGTCCATACTCTCTCTGTCATTGTCACTCCTGTCATAACCCTGTCTTATAGCATTTCATCTTTCTATCCTGTTACTCTATCGGTCTATTCTTTTCTCTTACCGTGAAGGTGCGGCGGCGCTGACGGGAGCCGTCACTCACACCGTTTCCACCGCAGTGATCTGCTTCGAGCTGACCGGTCAGATCTCTCACATCCTTCCCATGATGGTCGCCGTCATACTGGCCAACATGGTAGCTCAAGGTCTGCAACCATCACTGTACGACTCCATCATCCAGGTCAAGAAGCTGCCCTATCTCCCCGAACTGGGCTTCGGCCACATAAGGTGTGCAGACATTGCAAACGTCACCACTGTGGCTCCACGCATGAGACAAACCAGCTTGGCTCACAGCGCAGCCAGGTTACCTCACCCTCACATGCTGACAGCACCTCAGAGTCCTTGTGATTCATTAGCAGCGGGAGCCATTAGTAAATACACTTGTCAACGAGGGGCGGCAACATGAAGCCTTGGCACCTTTCCAGCTAACACTGAGCCTCTCAACACTCATTAGATTTGGGCTATTCATACCTCTTTATCAAGGACAGCTCTGCGTTTTAATATACCTTCAGGACCCAGAGTTTACATTGCACATCAAGTAGTGACCCAACACAGTGCAAAAACTGTTTATGGTACAAAGAAAAGCAAACAAAAATGTCATTAAAATCCAACGCTGAAGACTTAAAGGCACACTATGCAAGATTTGTACCTTAAAGGGATAGTTCACTTTGAAATTAATTTTTGGTATGTTTTAGCTTACCTCAAAGGCATCCAAGATGTAGGTGTCTTTTTTTCCGGAGTAGTTTCAATTTTGATATTTTTAGGTCAAACCGTTCTTGTCTGTCAGTCATATAATGCAGGTCTATGGTCACTGTCTCAAAACAGCATGCACAAAGTCCAAATTAAACAATTCCCCATCGTCCAAATTAAACAATTCCCCGTCGTAAGTACACATTGATGGCTTAAGACACGAAACGAGCGGTTTGTGTGAGAAAACGAACAGTATTTATATAGTTTTTGTCCTCTTGTAAACACACACACCCAAATGATCAGAGGACGCGGGTGCTTCGGTCTGCGCAAGCGCCGGAAAGCGCCGGAAAAGGTCAGAGGGCGCGGGCGCTTCGATCTGCGCAAGCGCCATAAATAATCTCTCGCGCGTGTACGTCACTCATTGTTTACACAGAACAGAGATTGTAGGTAAGACGGCTAATCGAAATGGTTCTAATTTGCGCTTATCCAGGATGTTTAAACCGACGTAAAAGAAAACAATTTCGTATGCTCGCGCAAACTCATCCGGGAGTGGTGAGTTTTCACGAATTCCCAATTTATAATCCTTCCCTCTTGAAGTTATGGTTGATCGCTCTTCGGCTGGATATCAACACACCCATAAACGTACTAAAGTTGAGGAGGGTCTGCAGCGATCATTTTTCCCCTGATGATTTTATAAACCAAGGAGAGGATCGCATAGTACTGACATCATCAGCTGTGCCTATGGTGTTTTCTCATCCAACGGAGGTATGTGAACAACGTCTTTGTATGTGTCCTTTGTATTTGTAAAGCTGGCATTACATGAAATGAGCAATAAAATGTATTTCTGCACCATATATTTGGTAAGAATGGTTTTACATGAGAGAGTTATAAGATATGTTATAAGAAGAGAAGATATGTGTAGCCTATACTAAGCAGCTGCTAGTCAAACCAATGTGAAACTATGTGTACTACTCATTAGGGTGCAGTCAATGATACTACTACTACTACTAGCCTAATAATAATAATAATAGTAATAGACAGTGTGGATTCACGAGAGATAATTTCCGGCGCTTGCGCAGATCGAAGCGCCCGCGCCCTCTGACCTTTTCCGGCGCTTTCCGGCGCTTGCGCAGACCGAAGCACCCGCGTCCTCTGATCATTTGGGTGGGTGTGTTTACAAGAGGACAAAAACTATATAAATACTGTTCGTTTTCTCACACAAACCGCTCGTTTCGTGTCTTAAGCCATCAATGTGTACTTACGATGGGGAATTGTTTAATTTGGACGATGGGGAATTGTTTAATTTGGACTTTGTGCATGCTGTTTTGAGACAGTGACCATAGACCTGCATTATATGACTGACAGACAAGAACGGTTTGACCTAAAAATATCAAAATTGAAACTACTCCGAAAAAAAAGACACCTACATCTTGGATGCCTTTGAGGTAAGCTAAAACATACCAAAAATTAATTTCAAAGTGAACTATCCCTTTAATATAACAGCTTCGAAATCATTTCGATGGTAAACGAACTTGTAGTAGGGCGAATCATCCCGATAGCAAAGCAGGGGGGGATGCCGCTGGCAAAACCAGCAATGCAGGTTTGAGAATCACGACTTGCTTTACGGCACGACGTCACATACATCAATAACATATGTGATGCGATCTGGGAAAACCCGTCGGATGTCGCGCTGGGCCGTTTTCAATAAATTCCAAAATAGTTTGAATGTCAGTTTTTTGTCAATTTTTTTTTCATTAAATTATTATTCTATAACATCTTTTCTCTTATCTCTGAAAATATCTTGGCAAAATTCCCTTGTTTAGTGCAGAAAAACGTCTCGGGTTACGTATGTAACCCTCGTTCCCTGAGTAGGGAACGAGACGCTGCATCGATACTCGATACTTTGGGGAATGCCCTCGGCATGACCCCAAAGTATCGAGTATCGATGCAGCGGGAGTTCCCTTTACGAAGGGGAACAGCGATAGTGTCAAGCTGAAAATACTCTCTTTCTCTAATGCATTCTATGCGACCATTTTCTCTAACGCCCGGCAGAGGTGAAAAAAAAAACAAACAATCGCCGTATATCCCATACACCTGTCCGTCTCTTAACACTACAAAGATAGTTTACCTATAAAATAAACCACATAACATGTACAGTGAATGTGTATTAGTGCGCATTTCACGCCAATCCTGTTTAAAAAAAAGAGCGCCAAACGTCCCGACGGTGACAGTTAATTAAACCTGTTTTTCTCAATATTCCGTTCCAGAAAATCATAGCAATCGGCCGACTTCAGATAAACATAACCTTTGCTACCAACAAACTATGATAAAAATAAAAACAGATTTGGAAAGGGCTTGATACCAGCTTCCATATGATATCAAAACCTGTAATAGGTAAAATTTCACCATGTGGTGGGTTTTCCCAGATCACATCACATATGAAGTAGACTCTATGGAAGACACTAGCATGCATTTCAGACGTGAATCATGGCAGAGTCAACGAAGAAAACGAAGAAAGCGCGGTCGGAAGAGTGCAGAGATGGCTCTGCGTGACTGGTATTTACGACAGTAACGTTAAATACAGGTACTCCACAGTGACTCTAGGGGTCGCTGTTTGAGAAAAACAGAAACTGCATAGTGTGCCTTTAACATTAATATGAAGTTATGAAGTGCATTGGCAATGTGCTCATTTATATATATATATATATATATATATATATATATATATATATATATATATATACACACAGTATCGACTAATAGCTAATTAAATCTTTAATATTTGCCATTATGGCACTGATATATTGTGCAATCCGTAGTAGTAATATGTTGAGTAAGGGTGTAACGATACCCTCATGTCACGATTCGGTACATATGACGATACTGAACTCACAATACGATATTATTGCGATAATATAAAGACATATGGTAAAAGGTTAACAAAAAATGTACTGTTGATTAAAATGCTAAATTTGGTATTACATTGAAAATAATTGTAAATGAATAGACTTGGACTTAGGGCGGGTAACACAATGCACAGGACAATGGTGACACCAGAATAAAAATATTCATGATTCTGAAGCTGAAAATACAGAATTATTTCAGACGAATAATCTTACACTCTGTCACTGACTAGATATATTTAAAATAATGTTGGCCAATAATGTTTTTTACTGGTAACATCAGACATTTGGCATAATCAGGACCCACAAATATTCCCCCATTGCATTATTATACATTATATTCAACATTATATATAGTAGTTTAATGTAGTACTGACACTACAACTCTGTAAACTTGAATTTTTTCTCACTCAGTAATTTAATTTTGGGTGAACTATACACAATACATAGGGCCCTATCTTGCACCCAGCGCAAGTGACTTTGTACACCGACGCATGTATCATTCCTATTTTGCACCGGCGCAAAGCGGACTTTTCCCTCCACAGAAGCACGTCGGTAAGTTAGGAAATACACTTGCGCTCCCGGGGGCGGTTCAGCGCAAAGAGGAGGCGTGTTCCGGCGCAAACGTTCCTTCATGCTATTTTGCAGGTTTAGAAAACAATTGCGCCACTAACCAGGAAAAAATTGTTTAAAGTCAGTGGCGCGTTGCGCATGTTATTCATATGCTATTTTAAGGGCGCATGCTTGGCCATAATCAATGTAGCGTGTGCACAACGCGCATACACTTTGATTCTCTCATCTACACAGAAGCAGCAGTTTTCATTTTTGCAAATCATACATTATTACGATAGATAGATAGATAGATAGATAGATAGATAGATAGATAGATAGATAGATAGATAGATAGATAGATAGATAGATAGATAGATAGATAGATAGATAGATAGATAGATTGATTGATTGATTGATTGATTGATAGACGATTTATTATAAAAGCATACATCTAGCTTACACATTTACCCAAATTATCATACGCCTGTTTAACCGAAGCTAATTTGGGTGGGTTTCTCCATTTCAATGTAACTTATCTCTTTTACGGCCGTGACGAGAGCATTGCTCTCCTTGGCTGTGGACCGCTCCTGGCGCGCGCCTGGCAAATCTGCCGTTACAATAGCAATCCGCTATGGAAAAAGCGCGTCTTCTCTTAAAGGGAATGTGAGATGACGCTCTGATTGGTTTATATCACGTTACGCCCAAACCACACCTATGAATAATGAAGCTACTTCAGACCAACCCATTTTAGATTTGCGCCTGGCGCAAGAGTCATTTATCCCGCCGGGAAAATAGCAACAGCGCCGAGACCCGCCCACAAAGTTACTTGCGCTTTGCGCTTGACACTTGCGTTTCAGATCGTTAAAATAGGGCCCATATTGTCACTATCCACTATACATATTGTTGCGTTTTTGTATTGCGATATATTGTGACGCGATATATTGTTACACCCCTAATGTTGATTAAAACTTAAAACACCAATTTTTTTGCTATCATAACTACACACTCTTGTATGTATGGCTAATTGTATGGCTAATTGCATTTGATCAATATTTCATATTGTTTGGATTAAGGATAGTTTTTCTTGTTGTCAGAACAGACCTGTGATCCAACAGAGAACCGCCGGTCTAGAGTAATTTAACCTTTTAAACTATGTCTTACCATTCTGTTTCCCTGCAGCCAGTATAATATCTTTGTGGAGGACATCATGGTGAGGAAAGTGAAGTTTTTATGTTCCCAGTCTACATACAGAGAAGTACTGCATTTGTTGGAATCAACTTCTCTAAAAACCTTCCCGCTGGTTGACTCAAAAGGTAATGTCACGTAGGCCGTCAAGACGATTTCCTGACTCTAATTAAACCTCTCATTATGGCATTTTCCTAGCTGCATGCAGTATACCTAGGTGAGCAATGTATTTTTATTTTGTTCAAATCAAAGAATCTAAAGGTCTGTTTTGAAACCTAGCAAGCTATCAACCTCATGTTGTTACTAGCAACATGAAGTTGCTGCTTTGTATAATTTCAAATAAGTCACAACCTATACAAGATCTATCTCGACAGTATGTTTGGAACAGAACCTAGTGTCTGACATCATTTTAATGCTCATTTGTAACTGGATTCTGAACTCACTTCACCTTCAACAGAATCTATGATTCTATTGGGCAGCATTGAGAGGTCTGAGCTTCTTGCCCTCTGTGATTGGTGGCTGTCCGCAGAGAGGCGGATCCTAATGCAAGGACAAAGCTCGCAAGGTCAGGTGCCTTGTGCCAAAATCAGCTGGGAATCATTTGCCTTTGTTGATGCTAGTGAGAATGAAGAAGAGGAGAATGAAGATGATAAGGTATATGCAAAGAGAGGATCCTACCTATCCTTCCATCCATAATGAAAATATAATAATTAGAAGAATCAAGATTTTTTTCCCTGAAATTTTGCTTTTGTATTCCTTTTTAAGCTGACAATTTGTACTTACTGTTCTGTGTGAATGTTTAGACGATACCAGTTCAAGAGGAAAGAAATGGCCCACTGCCTCCACCCAAACCTTCAGAACCATCCACCAATCACACGTCCCCTGGTGAGAAACATAACCAATCCTCTTTAAATCTTTAATAAACCTCAGGCAAGCACTTCTATTGAACAAGCATCTTGAGGCGATATAAGTGATACTCATCTCTAATCCGCCTTCCGACTTTTTCGTTTTTGCCTTCTCTCTCTCCTCCTCTTCTTGCCTAGATAAGGGTCCTTCCCAGTCTTTCGGGAGAATTTTACGTAACTTCTTTTCGTCCTCTTCAGAAAGACACACAGAAGGTCAGCCACAGGTACATTGTTTGTGCTCAAAGGTCCCTTATGAAAACCGTCTCAGGTTACGACTGTAACCTATGTTGCCTGAGAACAGGGAACGAGACACTGCGTCAGAACGCTATGGGGAACGCCTCCGCGTGAACCGGTGTCTGAAACGCATATCTAATCACAGAAATTCTATTGTCCGGCGACAACCTATGACATCATCACTAATGCGACCCGGAAGTATATAAGGGGAGCCTGGAGAACATGTCAACAACTTATCATCTGAAGAGATTGTTCAGCAGGCATCCCAGAGGCATGGCGAAAAGACGCAGTGTCTCGTTCCCTGTTCTCAGGGAACATAGGTTACAGTCGTAACCTGAGACGTTCCCTTTCAAAAGGGAACTTGCACTGCGTCAGAATGCTATGGGGAACGATCTACCCACGCTGCCATGCTGAGGGGAGTGCATGCCAAATTATGGCTGTGACAAAAAAACTTTAAAAAATGGCAGTTTCACTGAAATGCCAAAAACACTCCCCCTTCGGGTCACATACAGTATGTACACGTCAGTGACAGCATTCCCTACGGCCACTGCCCAAGCTATAAGCCTCAAAGAGGCCTCTGATACAATGAAGGCCTACCAAGGCTGCTCAAAGGCTTTGGAACCAACAACTTCCGTGAAAGGGGATCCTTTAAGAGAATATGGCCAGGGGGTCCAAATGAGTCCCGTCCAGTCACTTTCTGAGGGGGACATGAAGTCAACCCCACATGCCACCAGGGAGGCTGACCTGGTCTAATTTAATGACCTAGTCTTGCCAACAACCTGTCTGTTTCCTAAACAGAGTCTCTAACATATTTTGCCTCACTTGTGGAGACATCCGATAGGGAGGACTGTAGATAGTGGCAGTGATCGCTCACAGACCGGATCATAGAGATGGGCATCCTGAAGAGTTGCTATCTACCCTGTAACACCACTAGCATTTTTACACCTAGTGCAATAGGCGGGCCTTGGCTAGACAACTCTTGTAGTAAGAGGAGACCAGTTCTAGGAACAACTAGATTTAAAGGAATAAATTATCCTGATGGTCTCTAGCTCTAAGTAGCCTACACTCAGATACTGAGAGGCTCGAGGCGAGAATGCTTAGCAAGCCGAAGTTTCCTAGTTACTAAGCCTTAGCCAGAAATCGAGGCAGCCCCGTGAGGGGCTATAATCTCAACGACTCTCTAAAGTGAGAGGAGAACTGCTGCTCTAGTATAAGGTGGCTATCAAGGTGGCCCGAAGAGGGCCAATGCTTGACTTTGTAGTTCTATCTGGAGCTTGTCAGAGTGGTGGCCTCAGTAGAATAACTTTTGATAGGGAGGAAGCCATCTCACACCAAAAAAAAAAAAGTCTATTAGGTGCTTGGATGAACGGTGGCCTCACTAGAGAATTTTCCATATAGCCAACCTGTTCACTACTACAGATTGGCACTACCTGTTATATAAGCCTGACCACTGTAACATAAGAGGAGGCCTATGGGAAAGGGTATGCATAGCCTACCTATATATGGGAACTCTAGGGCCCTAATTTCACCATCCTATGAAAACCATATTTAACACCCACTTAATACTTCCTAACAGGGAACCGTGGCCTATTATTCAAACTTACTAAAAACTCACGTAAAGGGAGAAGACCTATAG
>NW_028118011.1:0-24182 GCF_965113295.1 Leuciscus leuciscus
ATTTATTTTGGTTTTGATAGGTGGTAAAAGCAATTGTTTTTGTGTGCAGATCTCAGAGCCTAGGCTGCCTACAGAGACACGTTTTTTTGACGGCCTGCTTATGGGGCGGGCAGCCAGCGGATCGTTAGGAAAGATTAGTTACATTTACATTTATTCATTTAGCTGACGCTTTTTATCCAAAGCGACTTACAATTGCTATATATGTCAGAGGTCGCACGCCTCTGGAGCAACTAGGGGTTAAGTGTCTTGCTCAGGGACACATTGGTGTCTCACAGTGGATTCGAACCCGGGTCCACTGTGAGACACCAATGTGTAGTTGAATCTGATCATTTATGTTTGGGCCTGAAATCGCTGATACAACCTTTAATGACATAATTTTCATTTTGGGGTGAACTAACCCTTTAGTGCCACCAATACACTACATGACTTTCAAAATGGTCGGATTGCTGTTCTTTTCACACCACACAACTGTCTTTTGTCGATCATCACCTGTGTGAACGAGCACTGATTTGCACCCAATTTCGGGCTTTTGTCTGCTGTCTCCAATTACTGTTGCCGAATGTAAAATCATGGCTTAAATCATAGTGTGTGGGCGACATAAGCAATGACTCGTTCAGTGAAGGGGTAAATGCGTGGAACTTAAAATATTAAACTTAAAATATAAATTTTAAAGGACAAGTTTGTTCACAAATGAAACACCAACACTGTGTACAGTTTTGGTACATTTGGTAGTTTGGTCGACAATTGCACATATCTTATACTGAACCTCCAACTTCTGACCGCTCAGTGTGCTTATCAAAAGCAATTGCATGTCTATTTAAACTCGAAGAGGTCAAGGGGATAGTATAAACCACAGATAGCCATGGATATCCTTCTAGAATGTTGCACTTTGGACTAACTCTCGTTTAGCAGAGTGGGGGTAGATTGCAGATCTGATGTTCTTTTAAACTTTCTATTCAAAGAATTCCGAAAAAAGTATCAGTTTCCACAAAAATATTAAGCTGCACAACTATGATGTTAAAATACCCTATATAAAAATAGAAATTATTATTTAAAATTGTAATAATATTTCACTATTACTGTTTTTTTACTGTATTTTTGAACAAGTAAATGCAGCCTAGGTTTACATAAAAAAATATTACCGACCCCCAACTTTTGAACGGTAGTGCACCATCAAAGTAACCTCTTGAATTCAGATAGTCTCACAATTTACTTTATAATAAATTGTAGTGTATATGTTTTTCCATCATAGTGTAGGCTACTACAAGCCTGCATTCCATGCATTCTCTGAAATTAACCAGAGGGGGGCAGACAAACACTGTTAAGATAATCGGTATCTTTAGTGTAGTCATATAAGTTTTATGAACATGGAATCATGAAACGACATTGTTTTAGATTTTTTGAATATGTTATCCCATTCATAATAATAAGGCAGGGGAAATTCCTTAACTATGTTTAGAATGTCCAAATCCTTTGATGGGGTCAGATTCATCAGGATAGAGTGACATGGACAACAGCCTCTGTGAACTCATCTGGGAACGTTTGAACTCCTGCACTGTGTTAGTACTTGTCGAAAGCACTAACAAAATTACTTTGTAAGTTCCTCTCTAAGGTGAAACCAAAATGTCCCTTTCGTAATCTCTGTAAACTGCATTTTCCCTTCTTTTACATGTTTAGTAGGGCTCTCTTGCCCTCTGCTTGTGTAATCAGCATTGGTGGACCTTTGAGCAAAACAACTCCATGTTTGTCAGACACTGATGTGACTTGTTTAATAGCAGAGCAGTTGATGAGCAGTTTTAATAGTCTATTCAAAAAACTGTTTTATGGCTGAGCTTGTCAGAATGTCTCTTGGACTATCCCAGCTGAAAATAATAGGTTATGTGTTTTATAAGTTTCAAAGAAAACAAATAATGCACAACTTTTCATCTAGATGTGTAGTAAATCATTCTCAGTATAAAATGATTCTTGAATTGGAAATATGAAAAAATTTAATATGCTTAAAGATGAAGTGTTTTGGGTAGGTACAATTGTTTTTAAACCTTACTATAATGCATATATCTTCAGGGCAGTCTGAACTATGAGAAAAAGGTTACGGCTTTACATTCCTAGACCATAACAAGTATTACCTACAGGCCATGTCATTGCATTTTAAGTTCTGTCAAAACAGACTTCAGCCAGAGCATAAATCACATAACTCGGCTCTATTAATCTAGCAATAGCAAACCTTGAGTGAAAGACTGGCTCTTTTAATTGCAGAGAGCTGGCTCAAATAATGCTAGTCCTCTGTCTCTGTAATGCTGTTATACAGGTATCAGGGCGACTAGCCTTGAGCATGGCATCTTACCCCTGAAAGGCCACGAGTGATTTCATATCCCCTGTCTTGTCAACACGCTTTCATCTGAACTCCAGTTAGTATCATTAACAGCTCATATTTCACTCTTCTGGAATGTTCTGGTACCTTCTCAAAAACAAATGTGAATATTAAGCATTTGCTACAGGATGAATCAATGCAAACATGATTATATGATTATAATATCTGTGGCTTGTTGTGAAGACTTTTGTAGTCTGACGTTAAGGTGCGCTCGCTTTGGTAAACCTGAAAGGGAAATCATTAGGGTTGTTTACTTGATGTTAAATGTGGAAAAAATGAGGTGCAGGCTGTAAAAAGTCAGTTTGACTCTTGCACCCGCTGACTGTCACCATGGAGACAAGCCCATCACAAATATAGCAGTACTGAGTCTGACTGAGACAACTTTCATCTTAATCCAGGTAGTATTGTCTTCATGCGCATTTATTTTGATGAGCAAGATTTTGTTTTACAGTAGAACGTTTAAAAAAATAAGGCTTGTTAGAAAGCGATACATAGGGTATAACACACACACAACACTTTTGTGTCTTCTCTGCATTTCTCTTCTTCTCTAGCTTGCTTCATAATAGTTGTCTAATAAACCTGGCATTACATATTACAAATATTGTTGGGTCTTTGACGAATTGTGTTTAAGTCATTTTGGATAAAAGTATTTTCTAAGAGTATAATTGTTAATGTAATGTATTGTGCATAATGCCTTTTAAAAAATATATTCATACAGCTCTGTCTTGGTAGAAGACTGAATGAAAGCTTGTTTATTTAGTTCGGATTGGTTCCTTTTTCTAACTGCGTCTGGGAGTGATTCATTTTTTCTGGGCCGCCTCTTACTTTTACATCTGTAGATGGAGCACAAGCAGCCAGTGCTGTGGATGGTGAGTCAGGGAACGAAGAGAGATCAGCCCATCCTCCCCTGACAAGACACAACACCCATCTTTAACACAACCTCATCAAACCTCAGGCAACCATGCCAGCTTACAAGGGTGAGTGCAGATCAAGAGGCATGTGTCAACAATGTACTGTTGTACTCTTTTACAAGGGCTTCAATGGAGGGCCAAGGAGGTCCCAGACATTTCCATTACACTGTTACATGCGCCTGCAGCGATTGTAGCATATAGTTTGGGAACCCCCTGAAATTAATGTACTGTAATGTAAAAGAACGATTGTGATGTTTCTTAAAGCTTCAGGAATGCATATGAGCGGATGAAATGTTGTAAATGCATTTGTTTAAAGCCCTGGTCCTCCAGATAGACTTGCAGGTACACTGTAAAAATAAAAGGTGCCTGGAGGAACCTTTTGGGGTTCTTCACTTTGCCACACCGGCGGAACCGTTTGTAGATCCTCTAGGCACCCTTTAAAAAGTGGTGGTTCTCTGAGGAACCACACAGGTTTCCTGAGGAACTCTTATATTAGGCACTGTGTGGAACCACTTTGGGTGCCTCCAGGAACCAAATTATATATTTTTTTTATATATTTAATTGCATGTTGTTACTACGGTTACCTTTGACTTCTATTATAATAAACAAATTGAACCAAATACAAAATAAGAATTGTTTATTACATATTTTATATTCATTTTTATACATACACTTCCATGCACATGGGAAAAAAAGCTAACTATAGATTAATATCAATGAATACACAAAAAAAATTGTATAATACATAAGCAACATGAATAATCAACCATATACAATAGGTTACACAAGAAAAGACATTTCAACAAAATGCATGGAAACACGTTCCATGTAATAAATCAATGTAAAAAAAAAACTAAAAAAACCAAAACATTTTGACTAATTAAAAATGTCCATCTTCACTTAAAGGTATAGCGGAGGATGTTTTACTTCCTGGTGGGTAGTCTAAACTATTGGTCCTCCTAATTGTCAATCATTCTGGTGAATCAATCAAACTTTTCAAAAAGTGGAGAGGGCGGGTCTTATCTAAAATTTGGAAAGATCCTCCGCTATACCTTTAACTTTAAAACATTTGTGTTTCAGTCCACTTTTTAAGTCTGACATCACTGTTTCCAAGTCCAAAAGCTCTATCAGGTGCCAATAACAAACAAACAGTGCTAATATGCACTCATTGTGCTGTAATATTCCTGAAAAATATGATCCTAACCTTTATCTCTATACCGAAATCTGCTATTTTGAATCATAAAATGTTGGGGATTTTTCACAAACGAAATCAGCAATTTCGTTTGTGGTCGAAAATGTCACTATGGGACCAAGTTGGTCACTGGAATTCGCTAGATTTGACTCATGTGTGAGCTGTGCTTCATACATTACGTGCTGACAATGGTCAATGGACCTTTTTGCCTGTGTAATTTCACGAAATTCAAAAATGTGACTGCACCTTTACTCGATGCAACATAAAATGCAATCAATAATAAAATCTTCACAAGGGACATGTGAGGTACTTAAAGAGTTAGAAAAGTGAAAAGAAGCATCAGCTTCATTTTCCGTTTGTTTTTCCTCTTTTCTGGTGGATGGTCCAGGCACTTCAGTGATTTTCAGGCCTACAGGAGGATTTTTATTCTTGTTCAAACTTGTATTTCAGCTTACCGAGATCCCTGCAAAGTACAACATTTACTGTTAGTAAGGTTATTAAAATGATAGTTGTGAAATTTAAATAATTTCCTCAGCCTTGTGATGTTCCAAACCTGTTTGACTTTCTGTCTGTGGAACCCAAAAGCAGATCTCAGGCATAATGCAACCCCAGTCACCGTTCGCTTTCACTGCATGAAACAAGCAGAAAAAAATTGTGTAAATCATTCATTAAACCATTCTTATGTACACTTGTCTAGTTCAATTCAATGCAACAATTAATATAAAAACGGTTAAGCTCCAAAAATGTCAGAGAAAAGATCCTAAAAATAATCAATGAGTTCACAACTCATGTGTTACGGGTTGTGTTGTAAGTCTTTTGAAGCCATATAATAGCTTTTTATAGTGATAATAATAATATAAAATAATAGTGATATTATTTTTCTGAGTAACATGAATGAGATTTGAGAGCATGAGGGAAGATTTTCAGAGAATAACTGATTAAAAAAACACAAGTACACAGTCAAACAATACAATTTCACACAGAAAAGTTCATAGTAATAAAGCATGTGGTGTAGGTAACTTACTGTAATTCAATGTTGCCACTGAAATGTTCAGATTATTTTAGAAATGTACTGGTTGTTCTGGGGAAACAAAAGAACAAAGCTGATTATTCACAACATAATATTTATTGACCAGTAAATGGCTTTAAAATGGTATTTGAGAGAATGAGGGCACCTGTAGTAAGGAAAGTTTGTGTTATTCAAATGATGTGGATTTGAAAACAGATGGATCATTAGGTAATATTTATTTCTTAGCCAGCAATTATTCAGTGAAGTGTTTATGCCGATGTTTTTAGTTCTAATAGTCCAAACGACTGCCAGGCTAAGTTTTTGACGGACGTGATAATATGTGTGAGGGGTGAACCATGTTTGAGTTTTTGGTAATCATAAAACATGCTGGAGAGACGTTCAAAATGTTTTTGCGTGTTATTATACTTAAATAAATTACATGTTAATCAGAGACTGACATGTTTGGCTTGTCAAAAATGTTACATTCGGCTGTCGCAAATTCGTTGACTTTTGAGAATCAAGTACATTTTTGACCATAAAAGGAGTGGTTTTGATGCACAAAGTAGTTTTTTATTGTCTCTTATAACAAAAATATTTTATTAAAACCCATGAAAATGCAGATTCTGTTGTAAATAATAGTGAAAAAAACACTTTTAAAAACTGTTGTTTCATTATAACCCTTTGCAGATTTTGACTCTTATCTTATTTTTAGTTATCTTAGTTGTAGTATTTGGTTTTACTTTTGCAACTACATGTCAAATAACTCTCATTAGAGACTGTCAGAGGCCCACACGGAAAAAAATTAATAGTTGAATAAAGTCTTTTTTTTTTTTTTTTTTTGCACAAAAAGTATTCTCGTCGCTTGAAAAACTTAAGGTTGAGCCACTGTAGTCACTTGGACTATTTTAACGATGTCTTTACTAACTTTTCTGGGCCGGCAGATATCAATTACCGAGTGAGCCAGCTCTCAGATTTCATCAAAAATATCTTAATTTGAGTTCCGAATATGAGCGAAAGTCTTATGGGATTGGAACAACATGAGGGTGAGTAATTACTGACAGAATTTTTGGGGTGAACTAACCCTTTAATGCAGTATTTAATTTCAGATTAATATAGAGACTAGGCCTTTAAAATCCAATTTTTGAAGTCAGATTAGCGCCATCTGTTGAGAGAATATAAAATAAAACATGTCATTTTATGGTGTTACCACTAGATGCCTGTATAGCTCTCTATGGAGAGGCTTGTGAATTCTCTAGTAGTTTTTGGACAAAATTACTTCCTTTTAAGATGTGGATTTGAATGTATTATTATTATTATTATTATTTTTTAATTCTCAAATAATACTTTTTGTCAAGGTTTATAAAAAATATAAAAACATTTTTTTTTAAGTGTACACGTTTTTGCATTATTATTACTACAGTCAAACCTGAATACAGAGAAAGCATTTTGTTACATGTAACATTAAAATTCAATGCAAAATGTACAAAAAATAAACAGGAATGCTTGTTTTTTCTTTAACATTGTATATTATCAACACTGGTTGTGAAAGGCGTGAACAAATTTAAAAATAGAATAGCACAAATACTAGCACTTTCATTAAAGCATTAGTGGCCAGTAGCCTACAGTGACATACAGCTAAAACATTTTTCCAAAGAATGTTGTAACAAATTCATGTTTTCCATGCGGACCTCTAATTTCTCTGCATACTTCTCAAGCCTCACCACCCCTTTAAAACCATGTATCCAAATAACTGTGTCACTGACTTCTAATAACTGCCAGAAAGCAGCTTCTCATTATCTAACTTCAGACTTAAGATTTACAAATCTTTAGACAATTCACAGGTATGGCCGAGCTATCTCTAGTTCTCCCAGCAAGTGAACGGCTATCTAAAAGGACCTTGATTTATACATGGCGACTGATAATTACTAGTGTCTAACCATTCGTCAAAAAAAAAAAAAAAAAAAGACTATGGGGATGGGTTTTAAGAGTATGCTTGAAGTTCAGTACAAGACAATTAATCTGCCAACAATTCTTGTAAATCACCAGTGTCTATGTGTTGGACTACATCAGTTAGTCTGGGGCAGTAGGTGATTTAAGTGTGCAAATGTTTCCATTACAAATGAATCACACACTGCTGGTTGTGGAGTGCAGAGAGTCAGAGTCATGGAGTGGAACAACTGACTAAATATAAATTCAAGGTCGTAGAGAAAATGAAACACACATTTATTTTGTGAACTGGTGCAAATACTGCTTCACTATACGGTCTCCGTTTTTAATTTGAGTGTATTTATTTTATTTATTTATTTTTTTGCTTGAGTTGAATCGAACACCCCACTCTTAAAAAAAGGGCAATTAATATGAATGTATTGATTTTTCACAGGTGTTTCACTCGTATTTTGAATTTCGCATTGCATTGTGTTTTAGGATTAAAGGAAAATCCGTACGGATGATGGCTAAAAAGTATTTATCTATCTGTCCATCCGTTCGTCTTTCTGGACAAAGTCTTTTTTTTTTTTGTCATGCCAGCATTCAGACTTAGCTTTTATAGTTATTACAGCCATACAGTTAATATATTGTACTTCCTTATGTTTAAATTATATTCTGTGTCCTGTTTGCTAACTTATTCCAAAATCAATTTAAATTGCAATTTAAAAGGCATTCTCAATTCAGTTCTGAATATTGCCCAACCTGCTTTGCTAATAATGGACTTGATGAGCTGGGAATCCATTCTTATTGTTTTGAGGGGCAGTTCAGGTTAAGTGTCCAGCTCAAGGGTGCTCTTTAACCTTTGACTCGACCATCAGCAGTTTCCATTTATAAATGACTTTTTGGCTGACAGTTTAGATATCGGGAGAAAAAGTGGACATTGATGAAATGTAACTTTTGGTAAAAGGTAAAAGGTCTGTGATTGTTATTTTTAGTATTACCTGCCAAAAAAATCTGGTTATTTTAAGTGTTTTAGTTCCCAAACCTTGCAAACAAACCCCTTAATTACCAAATACATCAGTCTCTCCTTTCTGTGTTCATGACCCCTAATTTTTTCTCTCATAACCACTGAGAAAAAGCGGCAAAAACAATTACACTGACATTCCCACGCTCCCTCTGTCTGGCTGTGGTAGTCCTGTTTTCGTCTTTACTAACCTTGGTGTTTTTACCCAAAAGTGTTATTATGTTTACCAGGTCAACAGAGCTGTCCAACACCCTCAATTCTCATTGATTTTATTCCTGTTCGAATGTAAAATCCCAAAGCAGCCTATAATTAGCATGCAAAGGTTGTGGCATTTTACAACTAATTTCAAATTATAGAGCAAATGCAGTATGACACAATACAGAGCCCTGTGTTTAAACAAACCTGCATTTTGGATTATAATTGCACAACAAGAAAAGGAAGAGGATGTTGTAATTCCTACTTAAGCAACTATATTTTCCACTAACAAAAACCGATTTGCCTTTCACTGCATATCTGGAAAACACCCCACGCCCATGAGGGGCATCAAGTCAACACATCTATCGGCCAAAAACAGTAGTTTTACAGTTATACAGTAGTTAAATGGCTTGACTAACCCCTCTCAGCAACTAAGGGTTTGTATAACTTCAGGTGCTTTTTGTCTATTTTAATTTTTTTTTACAATTTAACAATGCAGATTAAGGTGCAATAAGATTGGTCTTGATGAATGTTTGAATAGACTTGGTACAGGTAATTGTTCTGCTAATATGGTGCTCCATTAAAAACTTGGTTGGAAAATGACTTTGTCACAGTAGTTTTGGTGAGCTAATCTATTGTATTGTTTGTAAAATGACAGTCAAACCCATAAACCTAGATGGCTGAAGTCATAACTAGGCAGTAAAATCTGGCCAGGAAGGAAGCAATGTCCAAAATGGTGCCTTATTTCTTGTTTAAAGGTTATTGCACCACCACCCACTGCTGATATGATCTTAGCTGTTAGATGGCATTCTTGAGTCATTGGTTTGACTGGAGGCTTGTTGACTGTAAAATAGGCACAGCCCAAGAGAAGATGGAACGCTTTTGCCATGACCGGTCCGTCTTGTGGCTTCCTCAGTTGATTGTGACTTTGTACTAGTTAATTATCATCTAACCAATATTGTGCAATATTCCTCACTGAGTGGGAATGTACATGAAAATGTCAATGCATCTAAATATCAAAAAGTTGGATGGTTTTAAAATGGATGGCTCAAAATACTGAATGATTGAAGGAGGTCAGTTAATTAAAATTTCACAATATTATCCACTTTCAGTGCAAACAGAACAAACCTGAGAGTTCAAGTAGGGGATACACAAGCCGTTTGTGAGTGAGAATAAAAAGGCAACAGCACCAAAGCCCTTAACTCACAGTCATCACAGGTAATAATTGTAAATTATCTGTGTTCCTTTTCCCCAGCTTTGAAGTGAGGTGGCTACTGTCTGTTCTTGCCCGTAGGAAGCGCACATTAGATTTATGACTTTGCAGACAACCAAATTACACTGTCCCTCGTTGCAGCCCAGGAAGGCCAGTAATCGCTTAATACACAACAGCTAATTGTGACCATACAGAGATACAGAGTTTATGTGACACATGATAAGTGTTTTTCCATCCCTCTGGCAGAGAAGAGGTGTAAAGGCAAATTGGTAAAAGAGGCTTATCTGATAAAGCTGTAATTTGTCATAAATGTTCCCATTTTTCTCTCAACACCCAGGATACGGCTTAGACAATCTATCTGGATAAAGGTGAAGGAAAACTAGCAATGAAATTCTTTTCCTCTGTTGTCATTTATGCATTATGAATGATCGATGTTTGAATGGTTCAGAATTGGGAATTCTACAGGCTTCTCAGCACTTTCATAGTTACAGTCTTATGTAGAGAGGTTCTTTACTTGTTGTAATTGTAGTTCTATCTAGAACCATTTTCTGTTGAAGAACCCTTTTATGCTGAAATGGTTCTTTGTGTTGGGGATTAGGGTTCTTTATTCCCACCCTTTTGTTTTTAAAATCTGTAAAACTGTCAAAAAATTATTTCAAAATAGCTTTTGACTGGTTTTCTCGAGCTCAACCACACAAACTGTCAACACACTCTGTAGATTTGAACTTTTAAATGGTAACTAGTTGCAAACTGAAAAAATGTCATCTTGTTCTTTTTAGATCCCTTTTTCCTAAAGATGTAGTTCTCCCAAATATTTTGTCTTAATTTGCACACCCCAGTGTCATTCATTCATTTTTATTAATGGATAATAAAAATTAAGGTTCCAAAAGGAGGTTTTCACAGGGATGCCATAGAAGAACCATTTTGGGATCTCCAAAGAACCCTTTGCAATGGAAAGCTTATACGGATGTTGAAGTTTCCTCAGGGAACTATACGCCAATAAAGAACCCTTATTTTTAAGAGTGTATCCCTCTGAGAGATGTTTTTGCATTTTACAATAAATAATGAATGAACTGTGATTCCATAATATTTACAAGGAAGAATCATGTCTGCAATATCAATACTTAACTGTCAAAGCGTCAAAAACAAATATAAAGCGCCTCATTTTCACACACCGCAGTTACGTGCATCTGTCAACTCTGCAATTGTCATTCCTCGTTTTCGGCATGGTACAGTTGGAAAGATCAGATCCTGTGTGTTGAGGAGGTGTGTCAAAGCCTGTTGACTGATGTCTACGCTTGCCTGGAGGGCACTTGTAAACACAGAATACACCTTTGCTCACGTGACACATCTACAGATTGCGTTTAAAAACCCCTCTCACCCTCTCTGAGACTGACAGATCTGAACTGGTAGGTGAGGAGAAGATTTCAACATGTGGATGTTTTGCAAAAAGAACTGTTTGTAGTTCACACGGACCGTAAGAGATCTCATCTCTCATACCAAAGCCAAGATTTGTGTTTTGAAGTAGGCAAAAGTCAACAACAATGAGTTTGGGCAGCACCAGTACAGAATCTGAAGTTTCAGAGGATGAGATGGAAGATGGTCCTTTTGGTCAGGATGACGACTGTGAAGACGAAAGCCCCGGAAAGCTTTGTTCAGAGCGCTCAATGTCATCGGGCCCAAGTGACACAGAGGACGTCAAAGCAGTTAAGAGCCGTACTCGGCCCAAGCGGTCCAAAGCACGGAGAGTCGCTGCCAACGTCCGAGAACGGAAGCGCATCCTTGACTACAACCAGGCCTTCAATGCATTGCGCACTGTCCTCAAACATGATCTTAGCGGAAAGCGCCTGTCCAAGATCTCCACGCTCCGCCGTGCCATCCACCACATTTCAACTTTGTCTTTGTATCTGAGGACGCATTCAGCCACAGAACCACACGCACCTCCGTGTACCCATATGGAGTGCTACCGACAGCCAGAAGAGAACAGTTCCCTGTCTAGGAAGACGGGAACTTTCCAGGAACAGATGGATAACTACATTCCCCATCAGCCGGAGCTCGCGGTCTCTACAGAGATGTATCAGGACTCATCAAACTCGACACCATCTCAACACTACAACCACTGCGCAACCAACAGTCAGGGACACTTTGGTCACCACTGGGAGGACCCAAGCAGTGATTGCTACAGTGGAGGACCTGGATATCAACATGGGACAAGGGTCACCTGTCATCAGAACCACATGGAAACTTATGCAGATTCTGCTAACCCGTCTCTGGCTCTGCAGCTGAGTTACCTTCAATGTCATGGATACCAGCAGTTTCTCAGTATGCACTAACTTTTCTTATGCTAGTTATGTTGAAAAGCATTAGAAATGTTTTAATATAATAGTGTAGATTGTATATTTGGATACATTTCTCAGGTTAAAAAATATACTGTATATTACAGCAAATGCCTGGTAAAAATTTCTTTTATAAGTATTAGTTTATTGTACATTGTAAATAAAAAAATAAAAAAAGTGTCACAAAAATAAATTGAATTATTTTGTTGTTGCTTAAAGGCTGGCTTCAAGATTTTGTTACCTCCTTTTGTTTTTGTCATATGCTCAAACCCTCAAATAAAGCAGCTTATTAAACTGACACTGGCTCTTTTCAAACCACTGTCCTTAAAAGTACAAGTATCTTTTAAATGTAAATGTAATGCAATTAATGTACTACCAATGAGATATAAGGTATTAAGTGCAATCCAATTCATTTTGATTAAACCATGAGAACATTCAGTAAGATTCACATTATTTCTACAGTGATATCTAATCATGATTTTATTTCACAAACTTTATTTCTCATAATTGCGACTCTGTTGTGTGACTATTTCTTTAAAGTTATTCTTATTACCTGTATTATTTATTTATTTATTTAGTACTTTGAGGTGATAGTGAATTCCATATGTCATGCATTACTACAGTGTGTAGAAAAGTCAAAAGTGGTTGTAATGCAGTTTGAAATTCTTGTGGGTGGTAGAGCAAAACTGGTTAATCTGCAAAATTCCTTGTGAAGTGTTAAAACATCTGACACATGCATATTGCTGTCAACGTTAATTATGGCTTAAGTCAAGCAGGAGTTCTGCTAGTGAATTAGTTGGAATTATTGCACACCTTTCCAAATTTACTGTTGAACAAAGTGGCAGCAGGCAATCAATGGTTAGAATATAGAAAATGACAGCAAGTCTTATAGGCTATCTAATGAAAATACAGATACAAAATGGTATAAATGTGAAGCCTAAAATAATTGAGTGTAAAGCTTTATTACTGATGACTGAATGATTACTACGTGATGTCACAATCAGGTTTCTATTGTAAAATGTTCTGTAATTATTCTAATAGGATTTGCTGTGCATCTTTGCAAAGAATACTTATTAAGCAAATGGAAATATGACTTTAAAGACAATTTATGCCGTTCAACAGCAAAACAGATCTCCTTATTTTCTCTATTCCTTATACAACCTTATTCTAGGGTCATGGGGTGGAGCCAATCCCAGTTTCCTTAGGCAATGGCAGGGCTATTAACTCCTTAAGTGTTATTAAAAGTCCTTTTTTAACCATTTGAGATCTGCAAATGAGCAATAGTGTCTTAAAAAAAGTAATGTATTTAATAGAGAACTTATTCCAGCAGAAAGGGGGAAGTGATAGTCTGTCTCAGGAGGTTCTCCCCCCTCAGGACTGATGGAGGGAGTTGATTCCAGTAAGATGGGGGAACAGGAACAGGAAGGAGCTCAGAGCTCCCTCAAGGCAGATATGACTCAGCTGTGTCTCTTGATCTTGTCCTGTCCTTGGAACTTTGTCAGATTCTGTTCCTCTCCGCCCCATCACATGATGTGAGACACGTCTCTCGTTATTGACAGAACTAGCAGCCAAACTAGTAACAACTGCTTATCTTGTTCACTCATTTCAAAAGCCTTGCCATTTGAGTCAGAAGAGCTCAAGTTCAGTCAGATTGAACTAATAACAGGATTAAATTGCAAGGAAGGATTGTGGGAATGTATGAAATCTGTCCTTTTTTGACTTGCAGGCTGAAGGTTACTATGTTATTTTTAAGTCATTACACAAAATGGCCACTTGAGGGCAGCAATAACATACAAGACCAGTTGCAATGTCAAAACTGAATTTATCAGATGTTTTCTTAGCTAAAAAGTTTTTTTTTTTTTTTTTTTTTTGCAGAATACAAACCCAGTTAACTTGTAGATTTTGGGTTAGTCTTGCTGAACTCTTAGCCTATTGATGGATCAAAAAACTGTTAGAATTTACTCAGCCTCATGTCATTTTCTGATCTGGAACAAAAAAGAAGTTATTTGCTGTGTTAAAGGTTGTCATTTGCTGTGATTAATATGAAACCTGATGTGAAAGCGTGTCTTGTTACATCTTATTTGAATGTACACAAACAGCAATGAGATTTGAGCGCTGCCTACGAGGTGAGCACAAACTATTCCTTTGACCTTTATCTTTCCCCTTCCCAAAAACCCATTACCATTACCTCAGTTATACCATTAACTTGTATTAAGCCTTCACACTTGAATCCCAGCACAAAGTTAACATTTATTTTTTGCCCACACGTCTAAGGCTTATTATCATTCCATCAAATGCGAGTGTGGAATATGTTCATGTCTCTGCCATGAATTCTTTTTAGGTCTCTGTTCTCTCAGCACCTTCTTTCAGACGTTTCAAATGACTAATACAGCATGTCAATGCGAGCATAAACAGTTTAAGGCTAACAAAAGCCAGCTACAGCGCACAAGACCGATGATTCCAGCGCCGCATAAACAACCCTGTGAGCAGCAAGTCTCGTTTTTCAGAGTCCAGCTGACACTGGAGTGCACACATTCCCTGATGGATTGGGCAAAGACTAACCGCTAGCCAGCTAAATGACAGATTGCACAGTGACAGTGGAGATGATCACTGTCTTGTACAGAGGAGGCGGTTTCGACCAGTCTGGTCTAATGAGCCCAAGAGTAGGAAAATGACCCATGTGACACAGCTGCAAATCCCTGTCTTCCCTATATTTCCATTCAAGCAGTTTCTTAGCAATGTTTATTTTGCAGTTTTTTTTTTGCAAAATAATTCATAATCAAATTGCTGAGCAACCACTGAATTGAACAACACAGAATGTAGTTGCTAAGTTATTTATGTCTAAAGTGGACCGTCAAAATAAAGTGTAACCATGGGGACCTTTTTTGAAAGCTAACAATACATTACAAGCATCAAAGAAAATCAATTGGGAGATGAGGTCACCTAAAAATCAAAAGATATTTTCAATGCCATTGACTGCAGTTCTGGCACAAGGTCTAAACTTAATTTGAAATTTTCTCCCAAAATAATGCATGGTTGAATAGAGAGAGATAACTGAACAAGGCTGTCGCGTGTCCATGGAGAGATATTAGGTATTTTCAGCTGGGTTTTTTTTTCTTTTTTTCACAACCCCCCTCCAGCTCCCCTTCTACGCATTTGTGGAGGCCATTCAGGAGATTTGTGTGAGAGCCTGACACAAAATCCCAGACTGTTCTGCTGCAATATTTTTTTTGTGTGTGTCCTTCCTTTACCTCCCACAAAGTCACTCTTGTCATTGAGCTCCTGTGACAGATCAGCAGTTATTCCCACACCGCACATAGTTATTCTTGCACAAAGTTAATTCTTTGATTTATTGCCTTGAGGTTAAGACAAAAAAATAAATAAAAAATGCAGAGAGAACTTTTTAGTGCTAGATGGATGACAGAAGGAGAAGGAGGTGACATGCCCAACAACTGCATAGCCAGATCTTACCCTTTGCTGACCACCACACTAACCTTTATCATTTCCAGATGATTGCTTTGAAAATGATTTGCAATGCTTGCTAACATCTAAATTATTACATTATATTATATTGATATATTATTATTATTATATATCACTCACCTTTATGTCATTTCAAAACAGTATGGCTTTCTTTTGAGAAATGTGCGTGTGTGCGTTTGTGGAACAAAGGAGTGGTTTGGTAACAAACTTTCTTCAAAATATCTTCTTTTGCGTTTAGAAGAAAGAAAGAAAGAAAGAAAGAAAGAAAGAAAGAAAGAAAGAAAGAAAGAAAGAAAGAAAGAAAGAAAGAAAGAAAGAAAGAGAGAAATGCAATCAGGTGAAAGGGTAAAAAATATATTTTATTATATTCTTATTATATATTATTACATTTGATACTTGAATAAAATATATTTTTTAAATAAATCATGGCATTCAATGTTCTGACGTTTCCTGATTTATCGATTATAGGGAAAATAACCTCTCTATTATTATTACTACTGTAATACTATTGCAGTGTTCATTTTGTTACTTGGCTGATTTGTTTTGAAGTTGTTTTAGACTCTTTTCTTTTCTGCATTAAGATAATATACAGGCAATATTATATAATAATATCAACTCAAGTCTAAAGTTCATGTCAGCATATAAACTGTAAGAAAAACAATCTGTAGAAAAATGGTACTGGTAATTTTCTGCCAGGAGATTTTCCATTAAGTATACAGACATTTATTTTAACCCTAATCCTCCAGTACAGTACACGTACTACGGAGCCCCTAAAGGGACATGGTAATGGATAAAAATATGAGGTAAAAAAAAAAAAGGCAATTGTTTTGCGTTCCTCTGAGAAACTTTGCCTGCACAAAAAGTTTCTCGGGGGAACGCAAAACCTCCTCCCAACTCATTTATTTTTATTTTTATTTTTGTATCACCATGTCTATTTAGGGGCTCCGTAATCCATAATCCATTAGGCCTTATTTTTATGAATTCTTTTTTTGTGTGTGTGTTTATTAATTTTCTGAGTTGCTAAAGGCCTGTTCACACCAAGAATGATATAGAACTATAACGTTTTAATAATCCTTCTAATTCTATTAGAAGTCCACACCACAACTACATTGAAAATGATGCAGAGGAACAATATTGTTGGAATCATTTTCAGAATTTTTTTTTCTTACAACTGAATGATAAAAACACTGACAGCCAATCAGAATCAACCTGACTTCTTTGCGCTTATAATAAACAGAATGTTGTTATCCATTGGTGTGGACTCTAATATAGTTATCATTATCTTTCTTGGTGTGAACGGGCTTAATGGGGGTAATTACATGTTGCTTTCACATGTGTTCTGCAACAGGCCTTAGTCCAACATAAAGAGCGAATTGTATTGATAGTCGCGAATCCCAGATTGAAACTCACCATCCGTTACACTTGCCTCTGATCACTCACTGAGAGATAAGTGAGCTTGTCAGCACAACAAAAGCCCAGTTTGTGGCCTATCACAATAAAGACAGGGTCTGTTTATCATTAAATAGCAGTGTCATAAACACATGGCCAATCCACAGAGACATGTCAGATCTGGACTGACAGACAGTATGAATTAGTTATGCTCTGTACTGGGAAACGGACACCATGTTATTTCAACATGACATTTCATTCTTTGAAATTTGGACTGGGTTTGTGATTCCAATGCCAGTGTGATGTGGCAGGCATATAGGAGGAGGTAGAGGAAATGTGTTTAAGCATCAGTGGAATCAGTTATAATTCATTTTGTCATTAATAAGGCAAAAGCATGTCACATTTGCATTAAAAAAAATTGCCTGGCAAATTGTTATGTTCAATTTATATTCCCTGGCAGTGAAGCATTTTGAGAGACTGATAAAGGTGTCAAATGTAATATAAAATGAGCTTTTACATACAAAAAATTGCATAAAAAATGATTGCATGCACTTTTAATTTAAAGTCGGCATGAAACGGAAGTTGTGATAGACGTTTCTTTCTCTATTGTGAAGAACACTGGAGTGCAGAAGCTTCTTAAACTAGAAAAAAATGTAGGGTGGGACTTGATTTTGTCCATCAGGAATTGTTTGGATTGTTGGATTGTTGTCTATTGTATTGCTGTGATGTCATGTGAGTGACAGGTTGTCCCGCCCTCGCGCCAGTAAACACATCCATCAGAGAAGAGATGAGGGCTGGATCTGAAATTGCATACTTCCCTACTATATAGTAGGCAAAAAACAGTATGTGACGAGAAGTACTGTATGTCCGAATTCACAGTACTCATAAGTACCCGGATGACCTTCTACTTCTGGCGAGATTCTGAAGTGTGCTTATGATGGACACTTTATTATCCCATGAGGCCACGGGAGAGGATTTGTGAATGGCAGTGAGGTGACATAACTGGCACTGGTAGGTCACATGATAATGACAACATGGCAAATCTAGTATGTCCGGATTACTTACACGCATTAATACTACAACATCGTTTTTTAGCGGTCGTGAACTAATTACTTATTTAAAATAAGTAGCTTACCTCAAGAGAGTATGAGATTTCGGACACAGCCGAGATGTTGTTGCAAGAGGGAGGGGAAGTTATTTTGATTAAAGATTATGAGGGCTCATGAATAAAAAAAAAATAATGATGTGCACGGGTAAATCATTAATAATAAACTGGAATATTCCATAAAAAAATAGCCATTTTGATTTCATGGTTACTTGAAGTCCCATCTTCCCATTTCAACAGTAAATACGTCAGCACAGGATTCAGGAAAGAAAATTGTGCTCATCGAGTCATTTTATGGGATCTTGCGTTGTGCTCCAGGTAGCATTAGTCGATTCAATCACAGAGACAGCCGGAGTCATCCATCCCTCAGTCACGGTCTGTTCAGAGCAGCGCGGCAGGGGGAAGATGCTGCCGTGGCTCCAAAGAAAGCTGACACCTGATCTTATATCAACCTGCCAGAGCTCCTGACTGATATCATTACGTTTTTTTTCTCCATTACCTTTTATCTTTCAGGGGCATTTAAGAGGTTTTGCCATCCGTCCAAACTATAAATGCACCGTCCTTGAATCTAATGTTTCCTTTCTCTCTCTTCCTTTCTTCCATGTTTCAAAATTGCTCGTTCTTGTTTATTTCTGTGATTTACAGCTACTCAGATAGCATGGGTATTCAGTGGGATCAAAATATTTGGATATTGAAGCCACATTGATTGTCACTGCATTAGATAAAATATAAAACCAAGTGTCATTTAAAAAAAAAAAACATAAGTTTTGAAATAACATCTCATACAAAGGTTTTAAGATTTGGAATGTCTGACTATATTCCTGCAAACCTTAATACATAGGAATTAGAGTTGTTAGTAATATATATATATATATATATATATATATATATATATATATATATATATATATATATATATATATATACATACATATATATATATATATATATATATATATATATATATATATATATATACATACATTACTAACAACTCTCTCTCTCTCTATATATATGTATATGAATGTATGTGTGTGTGTGTGTGTGTGTGTGTGTGTGTGTGTGTGTGTGTGTGTGTGTGTGTGTGTATATTATTTGTCACATTTAAATGTTATTATATATTACAATTCCAAAGTTTAGGGTCAGTAAGGTTTTTGAAAGAAGTACAGTGGGGAGAACAAGTATTTGATACACTGCCGATTTTGCAGGTTTTCCCACTTACAAAGCATGTAGAGGTCTGTAATTCAAAAATCCAGAAAATCACCTTGTATGAATTTTAAATAATTAATTTGCATTTTATTGCATGACATAAGTATTTCATCACCTACCAACCAGTAAGAATTCCGGCTCTCACAGACCTGTTAGTTTTTCTTTAAGAAGCCCTCCTGTTCTCCACTCATTACCTGTATTAACTGCACCTGTTTGAACTTGTTACTTGTATAAAAGACACCTGTCCACACACTCAATCAAAAAGACTCCAACCTCTCCACAATGGCCAAGACCAGAGAGCTGTGTAAGGACATCAGGGATAAAATTGTAGACCTGCACAAGGCTGGGATGGCCTTGCAAGATCTCACCTCGTGGGGCATCAATGATCATGAGGAAGGTGAGGGACAGCCCAGAACTACACTGCAGGACCTGGTAAATGACCTGAAGAGAGCTGGGACCACAGTCTCAAAGAAAACCATTAGTAACACACTAAATTTAAGGATTAAAATCCTGCAGCGCACGCAAGGCCCCCCTGCTCAAGCCAGCGCATGTCCAGTCCCGTCTGAAGTTTGCCAATGACCATCTGGATGATCCAGAGGAGGAATGGGAGAAGGTCATGTGGTCTGATGAGACAAAAATAGAGCTTTTTGGTCTAAACTCCACTCGCCGTGTTTGGAGGAAGAAGAAGGATGAGTACAACCCCAAGAACACCATCCCAACCGTGAAGCATGGAGGTGGAAACATCATTCTTTGGGGATGCTTTTCTGCAAAGGGGACAGGACGACTGCATCGTATTGAGGGGAGGATGGATGGGGCCATGTATTGCGAGATCTTGGCCAACAACCTCCTTCCCTCAGTAAGAGCATTGAAGATGGGTCGTGGCTGGGTCTTCCAGCATGACAACGACCCGAAACACACAGCCAGGGCAACTAAGGAGTGGCTCCGTAAGAAGCATATCAAGGTCCTGGAGTGGCCTAGCCAGTCTCCAGACCTGAACCCAATAGAAAATCTTTGGAGGGAGCTGAAAGTCTGTATTGCCCAGAGACAGCCCCGAAACCTGAAGCATCTGGAGAAGGTCTGTATGGAGGAGTGGGCCAAAATCCCTGCTGCAGTGTGTGAAAACCTGGTCAAGAACTACAGGAAACGTATGATCTCTGTAATTGCAAACAAAGGTTTCTGTACCAAATATTAAGTTCTGCTTTTCTGATGTATCAAATACTTATGTCATGCAATAAAATGCAAATTAATTTCTTAAAAATCATACAATGTGATTTTCTGGATTTTTGTTTTAGATTCCGTCACTTACAGTTGAAGAGTACCTATGATAAAAATTACAGACTTCTACATGCTTTGTAAGTGGGAAAACCTGCAAAATCGGCAGTGTTCTTGTTCTCCCCACTGTATCTGATGCTCACCAGGGCTGCATTTATTTAATCAAAAATACTGTAAAAACTGTAAAATTGTGGAATATCATTACAATTTAAAATAACTGTGTTCTATTTTAATATATTTAAAATGTAATTGATTCCTGTGATGGCTAACCTGAATTTTCAGCATCATTACTCCAGTCTTCAGTGTCACATGATCCTTCAGAAATCATTCTAATATGCTGATTTAGTACTCAAGGAAACATTTCTTCTTATTATCAATATTGAAAACAGTGGTGCTGCTTAATATTTTTATGTGAAGCTGATACTTTTTTTTTTTTTTTTTTCAGGATTCTTTGATGAACAGAAAGTTCAAAAGAACAGCATTTATTTGTAATAGATATGTAATTGACAACCATGGTTTAATTGCAACAATGGCTCAGGAAAGTCAAGGCAATTCTGAGCCATAGTGTCATATGACATTCAGACATTTTTATTAGTTACTAATGAGTTTTTTGGCCCACTGTATCAGCTGCCACTCAGGCTGCCTGGTGACATGCGCTGCTCGGAGGAAGCAGGTGTAAAGGTTTTGAGCCCAGTGCTCTCAGGCGCCGTGTGCTGCCTTCTGCTGCCTCCCTTCAAGCGCAGATTCTTATCTCTTTTTCCTCCCTGGGGACATCAAGCTTTGCCTATCTGCCTGGAAGGCAACACCGGGGGATGAACCCAGCTGCTTGGTGTTATTTGTAACTGTGATATGCCAACTGGGGTAGCATTTATTAACAGCCTGCAGTTGAAAAACTATAATATCACTAAACTTTCAATGTCATTGCTTCTGCTGTGCACATTTACATGTTTAACTATACGAGTTGAGGTCATTATGTAGTTACATATTTTAAAGAATTTGAGCTTAAAATTGAGAAATCAAATCAAGAAATCAGCTGTGGATAAATAGATTTAAGAATATGCAATTTGATAATCAAAAATGATAAAAAATTAACAGACTGAAAATACAACGTACAATGTCTACTTTTTAATGAATGTATTATTTTTGCTGATCTAGATTTATATTCTTTCATCTATTGATCCACGTGTTGATTGCTTAATTGATTTTTCAGTGGATGTAGTGTTGGTTTTCTCACTTGATTTCTTGATGGATTTATCTACAGTATTTGATGGGTCTCAGTTCCGTGTTGTGCCTTGTGCTTGTTTACTTTGTACATTTTGTTGTGTTGTGCACCATTGGGTATTAATTGATTCATCAGTTTCTCAAATGAAAACTGAGTGTCACATTTGGGTCCCATACTCTCTATACTGTATACTAATATCTATATAATGGATAAAACGGATAAAAAAGCCAAAAGAAATAAATATCTTCCCCCTTGAGATATCTAAGAAATAAATCCCTGAACAAGTCCAGCTGCTGCAGATGATGCAATGCATTTCAAGAAAAGAGAGTTTTTGACACTATCTCTTTATTAGATTCAAGTGACTCACCTTCCTGCTTGCTAAGATAGACTCTCAGTCTTTTCTCAATGCTTATTTACTAGAGAGCTGTCAGTGGCCAGACATGCAGTGATAACCTTCAAAGCTTTGCAATCCAATTTTCCTGCAGTCTCTCATTTGCATGTGCTGTGCCCGGCCTGATATGTTAGAGCATTTGCTACATATATCCACTTGACTTTTACTGCATCCTTATAGAGTAAAGCACACACAGCGCTCAGGGAAAAGTAGCTTGTGCCTCATCTATCCATGAAATGCCACTGTTCCCCAGAGTTACTGTCTACAGCATGGTACGTCTTTGTTAATTAAAACCAGAGAGTAAAATCAGCTTGTTAATACCCACAGGGCAAGTGGAAGGGTTGTGGTCATCTGCTTGACACAATCTGTAATTGTAAGCAAGGTTGAACTGTGAGATGCAGTCATGTAGAATCGTCTAATTGACAATAACCAGTGCAGACATGGTGTGGTTATTTTTGTGTTCTCAGGTCAATTAATGCACAACCGGGATTCATGACTCCAGCCTGGTAAATTGTTCTGCTAGAACAAACAACTGACTCTCCAGAGATGAAATCCTGATATTATCTTCACTTTAGACAATAAGATCTGTGTTATATTATTTGGGCCTAAGGCTCAAAATACAGTCAATTCCAATGTAGGGTCCCCATTTGTCAACCATTACCAGTATTGATTTTGAGTATGCGCTGAAATTACAGTTCTGGTCCATACAGATAAGCTGATAATTATGTTCATGTGGTGATCTGTAATTTTATGGTATGATTTAAAAATTATGTTCTACTAATAAAACACTAAAATCACTAAAATCAGTAGCTTTAAATTCTAAAGTGAATATAGGGAAAACATTATAATGTACAATATAAAAAAATAGTTTTATTTTGAGATTTGGATATTGAGATAGTGAGATTTCGTTCTATTGTAAAAGTATATATTTTATAATGATTTACATTAAACACGCATGGCAATGTAAGCTACTGTTCAAAAGCTTGGGCTCTGTAAGGAATATAATATATTTTAAAATGTAATTTATTATTGTGATGGCAAAGCTGATTTTTCAGCAGCCATTACTCCAGTCTTCAGTGTCACAGATGTGGTACAGATATATGGTGCATCCCTGGCTTTTCTAGATTAGCCTGTAAAATCCAAAGCAGGGAGACTCGGAAGTAATGCAATTTTGTATCAATGACAAATTAGTTTTTTTTTCTTGACCCACTGTTCCATTCTGATGCAGGAACCTATTTCCCAGAGTGTGGTTCTCATTAGGGAAAGCAATCAGGCCGTTCATTAGCCCATGGCCAAGATGGAGGGCTTCAATCTACAGGGGGAAACGGCAGCTGAACTGCGTTCTTGCGAAGTCTGTGACCCGTGCAGTTTGCTCAATCTGCAGAGCTCCATTTATAATTAATTGCGTGCACATTTCCTTTCCCTTTTGCCCCATCCCACCTCCCTATTCTTCAGCAAATGTGAAGTCAGCCTGAAGCAAAACTATCGATTAGAAAGCAGAACTCGTGGGGAGCGCTGCATGTTTCAATTAAACACTCATATTATATCTGCGAGTGAAAAGCTTCCCATGCATAGAAATAATTTCCTGCTATCTTCATCATTACATCTCCCATTCACATTTGATGGAATAACCTTGTTTCGCTGCACCCATTCTCTCATAGATTGTATTCTCAGCTGCCTTCTCCTGTGCTACATGTTAGGATAGATTAACGTTTGAAAGGGAAACTGGGTTTTGTTGGTACTTTGTCAGCTCTGGCTGCTGTTAGGATGGAGTTTCTCTCAGCTATTGATTTGTTATTAAAACATAGTGCCCTCAGGCCTGTCAGATAGCGAGGATGTGAAAATGAAAGCCGTCATCTCCTGCTGATTTCTCCACCGGTGCGATGGCAGGGGGTGTGGAGGAGAGCGAGTGTAACCCTCTCAAGCTTTAGTCT
>NW_028118010.1:0-22500 GCF_965113295.1 Leuciscus leuciscus
TTAATGGTTTATTGGGAAGAAAATGTTGGGAATCAAGCTATTTTATCTCCTTCTACCTCATTTATTATATTACTAATATCAGAGTTTGAAATAAAGGATATAAAAGGTTTCCAAATATTCTCAAAAAAAAAAAACAGTTTACCTTTCAAATGTCACATGATCCTTCAGAAATCATTCTAATATGATGATTTGATGATCAAGAAACATTTATGATTATTATCAATGCTGAAAATGAAAGTTTGGGGGCAATATAAAAATGTGAACACATTAAATTGATCAAAAGTGACATTAAATATGTTTATAAAGATGCTATTCTTTTTTCATTTTCCATTCATTAAAGAATTCTGAAAAAAAGGTATCATGGTTTCCACAAAAATATAAAGCGGCAAAACTGTTTCTAACATTGGTAGTAATAAGAACCATTATTAATGATTAAGTACTAATAATAACTGATAATAATTGAGCATTAAATCATCATATTAGAATGATTTGTGAAGGATCATGTGACACTGAAGACTGGAGTAATGATGCTGAAAATTCAGCTTTGATCACAGGAATACTATATTTATACTATACTATATATTTACATAGAAGAAAACTTTTTTTTAATCTTTTTTTTATATTATAAAATAATATTTCACTATATTTTTACTGTATTTTTAATCAAATAAATGCAGTCTTGGTGAGCAGAAGAGACTTCTTTTAAAAACATCCAAATTTATTTGTATGTATGTATGTATGTATTTATTTATTTATTTATTTATTCAAAGTTCATCAATGCACAAAAAAAAACAACCTTCAAAGCAAATAAAATGTTGCATAATTGGGTAAATCTCATGCTTTCATAATAACACATCATATTTCATCATATAACCACAGTATGCATCGCTGCAGATTGTTAACCTCAATATGCATTTATAAAATAACCTTGTAATAAGCCTAAGTGTTAATGAAAATCTGCTGAAACATTATTTGGGAAGGATGAGGATTGGCGTTCATCAAAGCTGCTTTGATTTATCAGTCTCTAGTTTCTTCCGAGGACACAATTAACCTTCCCTGGAATCCTGGGTGAAGGATGTCTGAAATTCACTGAGAATATAATGACGAAAAGTAGATAAAGAGGGACACAATTAATCACATGTGTTTTATTGTGAAGTGTGACTAATCCTCTGTGCCGACTTAGTTTTGTTTAATCACCGGACACACACGTCGTCCACTCCTCCAAACAGGCCAACACACACTCTCCGGGACGTGATCGGATGAAGTGTTAATCAGGCTAACAGCAGCACGCGTCAGCGCCCAGCCACCCTGACATAAAGTGTCATTTAAAGATGAGATTTCAAGAGCCCTAAATGCTCCCAGGAGGACGAGGAGTGTGTGAGGCTCCGGCTCGCGTTAGGAAATGAGTTCAGAGTCAGCCGTCCGCATTACGATGATTACTTCAGCGGTCGCTTCATGCCTGAGAAGTGTTAAATTAAAAGTCATGAAGCGATTGCTTACTTTCAATGAGACTCTGCTGGCGGCTTGTATTGTCACTTTAAAAAATAAATATTCGATTGGGTGAATCATATCTGGCAATCATTAAGTTCTTCAAATTTCTTCAATTTTAAAAAGCATGCTACTAACTTACTCTTAATATTTCTGACATGTCTTTAAATAATAGAAATGGTATTTTATAGTATTTCGCCCACTGAAGGGACGTGTAAAGTTACTAATTAAATCTGCAATCGATTTTAACACAGAGAGCAAAGCTCAATGCACAGTTACAGTTATTCTGAATGTGATTATTTGCAATAACTACGACCTTTTTGCACTTTTTACTGATTTTATTCTTATTTTACTTCTTTCTGGTGTGCTGGGGTATAAAAAGAACGGTGTGAATCAAAAAAAGAGAAATATTTTAATAATTATTGTATAGTTTACAAAGCTCTAAAAGGAAGTCATGCAATTTTTTTAGTTAAAATCAGTTCTATTTAAAGTGCTGTTTTATTGGCATGATTGAATGTCGCAATAACAAATAAGAATAAAATTGAATTTAAAATAGGGGATTTATAGTTACTTAAACTTACTTAAACTGTGATTAATATATATACAGAAAGCAATCAAAGAACAATCCCTTTCCAATCGCCCAAGCTGTCAATCACACAGCGCGAGTTTATCTGGACACTTGTCAAAACTTGTTATGAAATCAATGACGCACAACAAAGCTCTTGCTGTACTTACCTCATGTTTGGATTGGTGAAATCATTAGTGACAGTGCAGAAACTGCGTTGCAATGATAAGATCTTCATTCACGCGATCAACAGGCTGTCATCTGCTCAATGCTCATCACTGCAACCTTTTATGTGATGGTAATAGATCTAAATACTTAAAAAACTTCTCACCATTCGTTAATCTCGATAGCTGTAATAGTAAAAACATATAATAGCTGTAATAGTAAAAGTATTCGAGAGAGTTCCACATGTAATGCTAGCTATTTCATATGCAAGCATGTCAGCCAATCACAGCAGTGAGCGTTTACACTGAAGTCTCACAGCAGCCAATCACAGCAGTGGGCGTTTACACTGAAGTCTCACAGCAGCCAATCACAGCAGAGGGCGTTTACACTGAAGTCTCACAGCAGACACGCCCCTTCAAACAGAGCGTTCAAATCAGAGGCTAAAATCAGGCTAGGAAATATGCCTTTTATTTCTAAATTATAATAACTTTTGATCTAAAAAACATACTAACATTATAAGGGCACCCCAGGAAACATTCTAAAATAATAAAATAATCCATGCAATGGGACCTTTAAAATATAATGTATTACTGTGATGCAAAGCTGAAATTTCAGCATCATTACTCCAGTCTTCAATCACATGATCCTCCAGAAATCATTCTAATATGATGATTTGATACTCAGTTATTATATTGATTTTTATCTTATTTTAAACATTAATAGGTTTCAGTGGTTGTGCAGCTAAAAAGCAAATAAGTGGAAAAATAAAGCAAGGTACTTTATTTTAGTACGAGGTACAATAGTGACGTGCACCGCATGAGAGCCAGAAACTGTTCCTACAGCTTCAGTTCGTCTTGCAGATGTAATGTGCCTCTCTGGTGCAGTTTCAGCGATTGCATGGTGAGGGATTCGCCGTTACCCAGCAGACAAATAGAAACCCGTCTGTCTTGATTCACAGCCAATCAGATTGGACCATTGCCAGGCTGTTGAGAAATCCATTTTTATGTGATTGTAACCCGAGAGGAAGGCAAAACCTCAGGAACCTCTTCAAGGTTGTTTGGATTCGCTCCAAGTAGCGTTTACTCATCAGGAGAAACATCAAACCTCAACGGCTGCTTTTGACAAGACCAACGCATCTTATTTCCTCATGCACACATCCCAGGAGAGACAGTGAATCATGTACTGAAATTAAACACGTGCTTCATGACTTTGCTGTGATATTATTCATGAAACAGCAGTAGCAGTTTAATGTTTGAGGTAAAGAATTAATCTCTCTCGCTGGGTGGGGGAATCTGTCGTCTTAGCACGAAACTTTAGTACTTACACCAGCGCTGTCTCAGACACACAGGGCCCTATTTTAACGATTTAAGCGCATGGTCTAAAGCACACGGTGCAAGTGCACTTAGGGAGTGTGCGTCCGAATACACTTTTGCTAGTTTAACGACAGGAAAAATGGTCTAAAAGGGTCGTCCCTATTCTCTTAATGAGTAATGGGTGTGTTTTGGGCGTAATGTGCAATAAACCAATCAGAGTCTCTTCTCCCATTCCCTTTAAAAGCCAATTGCGCTTGTGCCATGGTTGATTTGCTATTTACATGGAGGAATTTGCATGCGGAAAGACTGAACGTTTCTCCAGAGCGCAAACGGATCTGATCGTGGGCGAGGTTAAAGCTCGCTCTGTGTGTGTGTGTGTGTGTGTGTGTGTGTGTGTGTGTGTGTGTGTGTGTGTGTGTGTGTGTGTGTGTGTGTAGTTAAAGCGTAAGCAGACCATCTACGGGTCAAGCCGGATTCCATCATATCTATGTTCACAATAATAATATTTTAAAAGTGTACGTGCGCTGTGGACCCGCCTATAGGCGCACATTACTAACACGCTTTTTAAATAACAAAAAAATATTGCGCCATTGACTTTAGAGCAGATTTCAGTCGGTCAATGTCTCAGACTATTTCTGTTCCTCAAAATAGCAACGGTCCAACAATGCGCCAGAACACACACTCGTTCTCAGACCAGCAGCTCATGGGCGCACAGATGCATTTGCTATTTAAACAACGTGGCGCAGGACGTGAAAATGATAACTGCGTCAGGCTGGAACCAGCAAAACACACTTGCGTTGCGCCTGGCGCTGCATTGCACCATGTGTAAGATAGGGCCCATAGACTTTAACAACCATCAGCCATCTCTAAAGGTGTTGAAAGATGGTTGCGAGTGGAAAGAGATGTTTTGACAGTGATAGTTGTGTTGTAATGAGCCGGTTTGTCCCTTCAGGCCTCACTCACTCACTCACTCACTCCAGAGAATCAGATGGGAAAGTCTGGTTCTCGCTGTAGCTTTAGGGCGTCTTTTTTACAAATGACTGGAGTGAAAGCAGCGCCACAGGCCGCAGACTCTACGCTGATGATCTTATCGTTTAGTGAATTACACTAATGTCTGGTGATTCTTCTCATGGGATTTAAACTGTTTTGTCTCTGTTATTTAGGCCGAGTGCCAGCGTTTAGTGTGGTGCTGTTTGATTGAATGGTACAACAATATACTAGAACAAATTATTGTGTTAAAATGTCCCTGAATGAGTTTTTGTCTCATATTTATATCATATGATATAGTTAAGCAATATCACACGAGTAACGAGCACAATATCACACACGAGTGCAAATGTGACACTGATTTTATACATCAGTTCAATAAATAAGTTAATATTGTGTTATATTTTAGACACAATATTGTCTGTTTTTGTTACCTAAAAAGCCATAGCAGAGTGACTGTGCTTCTCCGAGCAACGCACATTGGAGTTTCTGAATGATTTCGCGTTTTGAACGAATTGGGTGAACCAATGATTCAAAGATCCATTCATAAAAAGAAGCATTTACTTAATTCTTGAATGAATCTGCTGTTTGAGTGAAACAAACGGGTGATTCAATGATTCAATGATTCATTCATTAAGAGAGCCATTTACTTAATTCCTGAATAAATCTGCGGTTCGAGTGAATCAATCGGGTGAATCAATGATTCAATGATTCATTCATTAAGAGAGCCATTTACTTAATTCCTGAATGAATCACCCATTTGAATGATTTGAATGAATGAATGATTCAATGACTTACTCGTTTAGACATTTACCACCACCTACTGGCAATTGTAGTTTCTTATTTAGAGTAGGCCTATCATTAAATAAAATAAATAAAATCCATATTAATAAAAAACCTATTACGGGTATAGTTCACCCAAAAACTGTTATAATTTAGTACATAAGAGTTTTTCATAATTTACTACATAAGAGTTTGTGTAATAAATTCTATGTTGAATCAAATAAAATATTTTAGCTAATTTTAAAGTACTTTTTAAAGCTACTTTTTGTAATGTCTATTTGATGCTTTTCTCATTTATCACAATAATGACTTTAAACGATCATTTGAGGGTAATTTCTCTGCCAAATTTAATGTGTGATTCATCGCCACATTTAGTAATTAAATAGCTTTAAAATTTTACGTTTTCTTTTCTTTTTATAATTTGACAGCTCTAGTATATACAGGACAGCTAAACATTGTAAAAAAAAAAAATTAATGTTTTTTGAAAGAAGTATCTTCTGCTCACCAATTCATTTATTTTATCAAAAGTATAGCAAAAGGATTAATAATGTGAAATATAATTTACATTATATAGGCAATTTAGATGCTACATGGTACTTCCATGGTAATATTATTGTAATATTGTTGTTTTTACAGCATGAATAGTTATGAATATGCTAAATACTGTTTAAATGAAACCGAATGCATTAAAAACTGATTGTCCCCGTTTTCAGTCTTTCAGTTTTCTGTCCTCTTCTCAGTAATATAATTGTGGCCTGTTATTCATAGCCGTTCTTTCGTCCTGAGTTCATTCTTTCATTTAATTATGTGGATGTATTTTCAAGTCATTTATTCTGAGCCTCATAATTTATGGCAGGAAGGGGTTTATAGGACAGCCGTGAAATTAACACCTGTTTTTCTCTGGGGATTGAAGTTAATTAACCTACTACCTTAATACAGACCGTCCGGCACACGGGAAGTGGCGGTGTGTGTGTACGTGGCCCAGAAAACACATGTTGGATTGCACACCTGGGGAGGAATGGAGATAGTTTTATTGAACTTTGTATGAAATAACTAAAATAAACTTCTCATAACAGGCATCTTTAAAAATCTGTGAATGATTTCAGCCATTTTACTAACTTCAACCACACACTCTGCTTCAAAACGCTCTTTAAACTGATGTAATCGGCAAGATGTCATTTGCTGATATTGGGCCCTATCTTGCACCCAGCGCAATTGACTTTGTATACCGACGCATGTATCATTCCTATTTTGCACCCGCGCACAGCAGACTTTTCCCTCCACAGACGCACGTCGGTAAATTAGCGAATAAACTTGCGCTCCCGGGGGCGGTTCAGCGCAAAGAGGAGGTGTGTTCCGGCGCAAACGTTCCCTGGTGCTATTTTGCAGTTTCAGAAAACAATTCCGCCACTGATCAGGAAAAACCTAGTCTAAAGTCAGTGGCGCGTTGCGCATGTTATTCAGAGGCTATTTTAAGGGCGCATGCTTGGCCATAATCAATGTAGCGTGTGCACAACGCGCATACACTTTGCTTCTCTCATCTATACAGACGCAGCAGTTGCATAATACTTATACTAATAATGTAATACATAATTACAAGGAAAAATATTACCACACGAGGGAAATCATTGTGGTGTCCATGAAGATGTGAAAAAATAGGCATAAATCTAGCTTACACATTTACCCAAATTATTATACGCCTGTTTAACCGAAGCAAATTTGGGTGTGTTTCTCCATCCCCAATGTCACTTCTCTGTGTTTTACGGCCCTGACGAGAACGTCGGTCTCCTCGGCTGTGAACCGCAGCTGGCGCGCGTCTGGCAAATCCGCCGTTATAATAGCAATCCGCCATGGAACAAGCGCGCCTGCTCTTAAAGGGAATGTGAGATGACGCTCTAATTTGGTTTATTTCACGTTACTCCCAAACCACACCTATGAGTAATGTAGCGACTTCAGACCAACCCCTTTTAGATTTCCGAGATCCGCCCACAAAGTTACTTGCGTTTCGCTTTTGATACTTGTGTTTCAGATCATTAAAATAGGGCCCATTATATGACTATCCTGAGCTGTTATGTCAAAAACAGTCAATGTCATGCTTTTAAGAGCCTCTAAAACATCTACTGTAATAAACAGTTTTATTTTTGTATCTATTAATAATATTTCAATCATGACACCTCTGAATAGTTTTAGCATGTTATCGACTATGGCTATGTTAATGGATTTGGTCATGGTGGACTAGATCTGCTTATTGCTGCTGCTGCAGAGCAAGTACTTGCTATTGTTAATAGATACACAGACAAACTGCTGTGAACATGTAAGATATGCTTGAGCTGCATAAATAGACTTGCATAAATTACATAGCAGATCTGGGCAGGTGGAGCTGGGGAGGTGGAGGGGTTCAGAGGAACTCTGATAGCGTTAGTGATTTCCAGTTCGCGAATTAATCGTTCTTTTGAACCTATTCTTTTTAGTGAACCAGTTTACCAAATCGGACTGAACCATCTGAAACAGTTCAGAACTCGAGTCAGCACGGGTTTACAAGTTACTCAAATCAAAACTCACTTTTAGACGTGCCTGACAGTCGCTCCGTCTCAAAATGAGCCACTATCAAGGAGAATATGATCCTATGATGCCGGTTATATATATATATTTATATCTCTCTCTGAATAACTGAGAACAGGACTGGACCACTGTCTCTCTTTACTGTCCTTCTGTTCTTCCTGCTGACAGGAATAATGCATGCTCTCTAAGTTAATTTTTCAGTGATTCCACATAACATAATAATGACCGGAACCCTTTTCTGCGCCATCCGCTCCAGATGAGTTATGTGTCTGCTGGGATGTCTCGATGGTTTGTTGCTATGGTGACGTCTTGAGCAAACTTCGCAAGATGCCATCATCGCACGCAAAGCCATCATTTTAAAGGACATATTTCAGTGTTTATAGCCGAGACAGACATTTTTTTGCAGTGTTAAACTGCAAATTTTAATCAGTTTGCATAATCCAACGTTAAAAAAAACCTCCAGTCTTCAGTGTCACATGATCCTTCTGAAATCATTCTAATATGATGATTTGCTGCTCAAGAAACATTTCTGATCATGTTGAAAACAGTTGTGCTGCTTCATATTTTTTGTGGAAACCGTGATGCTTTTTTTCAGGATTCTTTGATGAATAGAAAGCTTAAAAGAACAACTTTTATTTGAAATAGAAATCTTTTGTAACATCATAAATGTCTTTACTGTCACGTTTGATTAATGTAATGCATTTTTGCTGAATAAAAACATCAATAAAAAAATTCTGACATACTTTTGAACAGTAGTGTAAATTTTAATTATGCCATAAATCTGCCTCTCTTTCTTCAGTTTGTGGCTCATCCGAACTGTCAGCAGCAGTTGTTGACGATCTGGTATGAGAATCTGTCTGGTCTCCGGGAGCAAACCATTCCCGTGAAGTTTCTGGTGGTTTTGGTCGTGGCACTGGGACTCCCCCTGCTAGCTGTGGGGTATTGGTTTGCCCCGTGCAGTAGGGTAAGACGCTTTTACACACACACACACACACACACACACACACACACACACACACACACACACACACACACACACACACACACACATACATACATACATACATACATACATACATACATACATACATACATATACATATATATATATATATATATATATATATATATATATATATATATCATCTGTAATACCATGGCTATTTAGCCCTTTATATAAACAGGGCTGTGTATTTGAGCCCTGCACGGGCCAAGAAATCCAGCCCTAATCCGGCCCTGGCCCGACAACGTCTGCAATTTTTCTGCCCGAACCCGACCTGAGACCATCATCTATATCACTTTAAGCTCTCTCTGACGCACGCTCTCTGATACCCGCTGTCTCTGTTACACACACACACATGCTACTAAGAGGTAAACTTTTATTATAGGCCTCAAACATAACTACCACCACCGACAATCATGCCCACAAATATTACTACAGACTGTCCATTACAGAGAAGCATAAGCTTAGAGAAGAGAAAATGCAGTAGAGAATATTATATAGCCAAGCTATGTGATCCAGCAGCAAATAAGTAAATAAAGATTTACAGTCTACCTTTTTTTGATGTTAAGTAACTTTACTGAAGAGCAATGTTTCAAAGAACTCTTCGCCAACTGGCTAACGTTAAATAATAATAATAATAATAATCAAATCCGTTGAACTGGCTAACGTTAGGCTACATGTATGTTTGTTACTTGTACTTGTATTAGGTTTTGCATTTGAATATATATTTATTTAGACATTATTAAAGGCTAATTCATAGCTTTATTAGCCTGGTAAAAAGGCTTTGCATTGCCAAAGCATTGACAGAGCTTTGATCCAATGGTGTTGAGCATTGACAAATTTACAGCCAACAGTGGGAAGCGTCCTGATCTCATCCTGAAGAGCCAAGTTAGACACGTTCCTGGGTCGACATGTTTTGTTGACAATATTCCTGCCCAAAAATGTTATGCTAACAATATCCTTACCCCTAAACCTAATAAGTTATCCCTAAAATCAGTTGGAAATGATAAGTGAACAACACTGATATAGAAGGTCCTGGTTGTGAGCCTAAACTTGACATGAACTGTAAACCTGTTCCTCAAATCTGATTGGTTGATTGGAATGTTGTTCTAGGATCAATGAAGATGTTGATCCAGGAACATGTTGCTCTTGGTGAAATCAGGTTCAGTGGGGAGGAAATCATATTTCTAGTCCTACAATACCATCCACTCTATTTTTTCAGTTTATTTTAGTACTTTTTTCTCTGCAGTAGTCAACTCTGAAGTTACTTTTGTTGCTATATATGCCATGTTTAAAATGTTCATGTTTAAGAATATGCCTGCAAAGCTACAGTGTAAAAAAAAAAAAGTTTATTGGAGTACGTTTTAGTCATTCTACTTCAAAATTTCACGTTTATTTCCTTGTTACTTGCTGTTTTCTTATACATTTTTGTGAAATTCACTAGCAATTTCTGAGTTTCAAAAAGTAAATCCTTCCCTTTTTTCAGTGTAATGAGTCTGTGATTGTTATTAAACATATTTTGTTAATCTGCCGCATGATCTTTTCCATGTTTTCTCAGCTTGGTAAAATACTACGCAGTCCTTTTATGAAGTTTGTTGCTCATGCGGCCTCCTTCATCATCTTCCTGTGTCTGCTGGTGTTCAATGCGTCCGATCGGTTTGAAGGAATCACGACCCTTCCCAACGTCACCGTCACTGACTACCCGCTCCAGATCTTCAGAGTCAAGACCACACAATTCTCCTGGACAGAAATACTGATCATGGTCTGGGTTGCAGGTAATGCACGACATCGGCAATGCTTGTAATCAATATTTAAAGCTACAATATGTAAGATTTTTGTAATAAAATATCCAAAAATCACTTGGATTTTTAATTTCAGAGAAATTCCAGTTTTAAATAATGGCTCGTCCCTGTTCACTTGTCGCCTGTCAATGACGTAATATCCGTGTTATCCCTGGTTTCCGCTCGTTCTGCCATAGTAATGTTTTCGAGATGCCGAGAGCTAGCGTCCGCGGCTAACTTCCACTTGACAGAGACGCGAAAATGTAGAGGTGAGCTAATGTACATAAAACTAATCAATGTTATACAGCTCAACATGATGAAATGTTAGAATATGATCAGTATGTTATGCTAATGTTGATCTCGCTCACTGCTAGTCTCATACAGACAAACTAACACACAGAATAACATTATAACTTTAACACACTCAAATGCAGTTTAGTGTGATAGTGTAGAGCGAGTGAAACAGCGCTGCGTTCCCTCACAAGTTTCATTGGTCTAATAAACTGCCCTGTGTGAGTGTTATTCAGCACTAGCGGGTAAGTTAGTTCGGTAGGATGAAATGTCCTCATTCCTTTATATCCGCGGGACTCGCGTGTGGCGCTGAGATCTGTCTCTCATTAGCACTCGCGCCGCTTCATTCCACAGTCATGATAAACACATCAGTGTATTCACTCATACATAAACATTATTAGATCCATCGGCATGACGACAAGATCCATAATCCCGCTTATGCGTCATCAACTGACGCCTTTGTTATTGTGAGAGGTTAGCGACCCCTAGTGGCGATAAAAATTACATATTGTAGCTTTAATTTATATGATTTCAACACTACATGATATCCCTTTGTACAACTAGTATGTATCCTTGAAGATTTAGACATTTGATGAGGATTTGATCTCATTACTGACTAGGAGAAGTAATTGAGATATTGAAGAGATCTAATTTGTGACTGTTCTTTTATAAAATGGTCAGTTTTAGTTATATAGGACATTTAGTTAAGAGACTAATCTATCACTTTCAGAAATAGAGTTCCTCACTCCAGGACCAAAGCAGGACTCCTGATCAATGAACCTCTCAATCGTTTTGTCCTCATGAGACTGACAGAGAGTGAGAGTTTGAGTGGATTAGAGTCAGTGAAGTGAAGTGAATCTCTGAAGTGAATGAAATTCAGAAAATTTCCTCCCAGACTAGTGCTGGGCAATAACTTACAAAAAATAGTGACGCTTCTAACATTGCTACCGATTAGTGAATCAATTCATTAGGAAAGTTCATTTCAAATAACCATTTGAATAAAAAGTTACACATTTTCAGTTCTTTAGTTTTAACATATTTCGTTTAATCACAAAATTTTATACTAGGTAATGAATTGGGGTTTTTCAGTTTGAGTATTTACTGTAAATGATCTGTTCAAGATTAACTCTGTTATTTTTATACCTGATAAATATTGCTCTGATCGCAGAATATATTTGGGGTTGGTCTGAAGTCTCTTCTGCTCACCAAGGCTGCATTTATTTGATCAAAAATACAGTAAAAACAATGAAATGTTATTACAATTCAAAATAATTTTATATTTTCAATGTGAATATATAGTAAAGTGTCTATATAGTAAATATATATAGTATATATAGTAAAAAAATATTTAGAAAAAATTCCTGTGATTTCAGCATCAATACTCCATTCTTTGATGAATAGAATGTTTAAAACAATGTTTATTTGAAATGGAACTTTGTGTAACACTCTTGGGGCCCTATCTTGCACCCAGCGCAATTGACTTTGTACACCGACGCATGTATCATTCCTATTTTGCACCCGACGCACAGCGGCCTTTTCCCTCCAAAGACGCACATCGGTAAATTAGGGAATGAACTTGCGCTCCCGGGGGCGGTTCAGTGAAAAGAGGAGGCGTGTTCCGGCGCAAACGTTTCCTGGTGCTATTTTGCAGGTTTAGAAAACAATTCCGCCACAGACCAGGAGAAACCTAGTCTAAAGTCAGTGGCGCGTTGCACGTTATTCAAATGCTATTTTGAGGGCGCATGCTTGGCCATAATGAATTGGCGTGTGCACAACGCGCATAAACTTTGATTCTCTCATCTACACAGAAGCAGCAGTTCTCATTTTTGCAAATCATAGCCTACATTATTACAAGGAAAAACATTACCACACGAGGGAAATCATTGTGGTGTCCATGAAGATGTGAAAAAATAGGCATAAATCTAGCTTGCACATGTACCCAAATTATCATACGCCTGTTTAACCGAAGCTAATTTGTGTGGGTGTCTCCCATTCCCAATGTCACTTCTCTGTGTTTTACGGCCCTGACGAGAACGTCGGTCTCCTCGGCTGTGAACCGCTCCTGGCGTGCGTCTGGCAAATCCGCCGTTATAATAGCAATCCGCCATGGAACAAGCGCGACTGCTCTTAAAGGGAATGTGAGATGTCGCTCTGATTGGTTTATTTCACGTTACGCCCAAACCACACCTATGAGTAATGAAGCTACTTCAGACCAACCCATTTTAGATTTGCGTCGGGCACAAGAGTCATTTATCCCGCCGGTATAATAGCAACAGCGCCCGAGACCCGACCACAAAGTTACTTGCATTTCGCGTTTGATACTTGCGTTTCAGATCGTTCAAATAGGGCCCTTACTGTGTCACTTTTGATCAATTTAATCATGTGTCCTTGCTGAATAAAAGTATTAATAGTATTAAAAGTATTACTTTGCTCAAGCTTTTTAACAATACTGTAAATCTATGCCATTTGTTATATATTTTTCATCAGTTATATAATACAATGTATTGCCTCCTTAAACAGCCTTTATGAGTTTAGGTACTTACTACTTTTATTTTTTTAAAGGGCTTCTTGACTGTAGTTAATCTAGTTAGTGTCTTATCGTTTAGGAAGGCACAGTTCCACACTCATGTCAAGAAACAAAAAAAGCGAGCAAAAAGGCACTGTTCAGCATAATATTTTCTAGCCGTTTGCAACGAGTCATGTTCATTCATCACTGTCGTATTGTGAAATAGATTTAGTAATGCGAGGCAATGCATCATTGAGAAAGCTCAGATTGGATTGAGTTTAGTTCCCGTTTGGTTTGTGGATCAGAGAGTTCTCCCACAATGAGTGCACCTCATTACATTTGGTGTAAGAAAATGTTTCGCTGTTTCAATGCAGGACAATATGAGCAAGTCCTTAGCTGAAACAGATATGTGCAACTGTTCTTTGTCATTTTAAGAGGAAAGAGGATTTTTTGGGGACTATTTTCATCTTCCAGGTTTGAAATCAACGTGAGGATGTGATTCATTCCTGCACTATTGCTGCAGTGCCTCTTAATTATTCATGATACTATGTGACTTGTTCTCTTGCATGGTGCAAAAATCCCAAAAAGTGTTGTTTGGTTTCCACCTTGATTGTGACAGGCTTTCAGTAAATGACGACACATTTGAAATGTTAGAGTGAAAAAGCCATCCTCACTGTGAGTGTGTGAAGCTATCGAACCTGCTTGGATTGTGAAAGTGACCATGCGTGGAGTCCATTAGTGGTGTTATTTTTCACTCTACAAACCAGAAGACTGTCGCCCTGTGAACACTTAAAGTGCATGAAGTGGAAGTGACGTATATCCGAGTGAAACGCTTCTGGAACAAGAACAAATGTGGGCGGGGCTTAATGTTGTCTGTGGGGAATTGATTGGATGGTTGTGGTTTGCTATTGGCTGATCTCATGTGAGTGACAGGTCGCTCCGCCCACATCATCAGAGAAGAGAAGACATGCTGCGAGAGGAAGTTATTCTGATTCAAGATTATTAAAACAATAATAATGTGCACGGATAAATCGTTTAGAATAAATACTGCAATATTCCATAAAAAATAAGAATTGTCCATTTTGATTACATTTAAAGCTTTCTGTATTTGTGCGCACACAAAAGTGAGATTAGTTAATTCCTGCATATCTGTGTTGGTACTGTATGGAGATGGATGGTGAGAATGTTTGTCCACAGGGCATAAAACTGACTTTTTGCCACACCTGCCAATGGCCGGTGACATAAGAAAATGTACCGGCCATAAATATTTATACCATCCATGAAACATAGATTAATCCTTATTAATGTTCCTCAGTCAAGAGCAATGAGTGATTGTTCTTTGTCTTTTGTTGTTTGATTAACATTAAAAACACAGACAGCCTGTTTAGGCTGCCGTCACTTTAAGAGCGAATGCACTGATCCAATTTACTGATACTGTACACACGTTTTATTCCTAAACTGTTTACATTCACTTAAGACTATGTTTACAAGGATACTTGCCAAGACAGACATTTTGACAGTCTTGTTTGAATATGTCTATTCAAGCTCAAGAAGACGTAAAAGAGTTCAATTCAGTATTCGCGCACTGTCTGAGACGCGGATGTCTGGACGCACACAAGTAACGAATTGAGTTCCCTTTTGTGTCTTCTTGTGCTTGAATATTTAAATTGGTACTGCTTTCGTGATGATGCGGCACTAGCCCGTCCACCGTCCCAAGCATCGTTCGCGTTTGTTCATGTTCTCACAATTCTGCATTGTTAGAATTCATAAAAATGTTACTGGCCAACTGGCGATTGACACCGTTTCATACACTCGCCAACACCGATTTTTACTCGGATGCTCGTTTGGCAAGTGTTAATTTTAGGCCCTGTTTGTACATTATGAGTTTAGGATGTTCATTTAAATTGTGTGTTTAGACTGTTCATTTAAAGCTGCAGTCCGTAGCTTTTTTGGGTTAAAAATTATCCAAAATAATTTTTTGAGCAAGTACATAACCAGCCAGTGTTCAGAACTCTCTGCTTGCCGTAGCTCGACTCACAACGGTAAGCTTGTAATAATGTTTTTAACTCCAGTGGTACTGGTGGATTTCAGCGGGAAATTCGAGCATGTCTTTGCGTCATTACGTCACATCTGTCCACATAAAGTCAGATCTGTACACATAAAGTCACATCTGTCCACATAGTCACATCTGTCCACATAGTCACATCTGTCCACATAAAGTCACATCTGTCCACATAAAGTCACATCTGTCCACATAGTCACATCTGTCCACATAAAGTCACATCTGTCCACATAAAGTCACATCTGTCCATATAAAGTCACATCTGTCCATATAAAGTCACATCTGTCCACATTAAGTCACATCTGTCCACATTAAGTCACATCTGTCCACATAAAGTCACATCTGTCCACATAAAGTCATATCTGTCCACTTAGTCACATCTGTCCACATAAAGTCACATCTGTCCACATAGTCACATCTGTCCACATAAAGTCACATCTGTCCACATAAAGTCACATCTGTCCACATAAAGTCACATCTGTCCACATAAAGTCACATCTGTCCACATAAAGTCACATCTGTCCATATAAAGTCACATCTGTCCACATTAAGTCACATCTGTCCACATTAAGTCACATCTGTCCACATAAAGTCACATCTGTCCACATAAAGTCATATCTGTCCACTTAGTCACATCTGTCCACATAAAGTCACATCTGTCCACATAGTCACATCTGTCCACATAAAGTCACATCTGTCCACATAAAGTCACATCTGTCCACATAAAGTCACATCTGTCCACATAAAGTCACATCTGTCCACATAAAGTCACATCTGTCCACATTAAGTCACATCTGTCCACATTGAGTCACATCTGTCCACATAGTCACATCTGTCCACATTAAGTCACATCTGTCCACATAGTCACATCTGTCCACATAGTCACATCTGTCCACATAAAGTCACATCTGTCCACATAAAGTCACATCTGTCCACATAAAGTCACATCTGTCCACATAAAGTCACATCTGTCCACATTAAGTCACATCTGTCCACATAAAGTCACATCTGTACACATAGTCACATCTGTCCACATAAAGTCACATCTGTACACATAGTCACATCTGTCCACATAAAGTCACATCTGTCCACATAAAGTCACATCTGTCCACATAAAGTCACATCTGTACACATAGTCACATCTGTCCACATACAGTCACATCTGTCCACATAGTCACATCTGTACACATAGTCACATCTGTCCACATAAAGTCACATCTGTACATAGTCACATCTGTACACAGTCACATCTGTCCACATAAAGTCACATCTGTACACATAGTCACATCTGTCCACATAAAGTCACATCTGTCCACATAAAGTCACATCTGTACATAAAGTCACATCTGTACACAGTCACATCTGTCCACATAAAGTCACATCTGTCCACATAAAGTCACATCTGTCCACATAAAGTCACATCTGTCCACATAAAGTCACATCTGTCCATATAAAGTCACATCTGTCCACATTAAGTCACATCTGTCCACATAAAGTCACATCTGTCCACATAAAGTCACATCTGTACACATAGTCACATCTGTCCACATAAAGTCACATCTGTACACATAGTCACATCTGTCCACATAAAGTCACATCTGTCCACATAAAGTCACATCTGTCCACATAAAGTCACATCTGTACACATAGTCACATCTGTCCACAAAAAGTCACATCTGTCCACATAAAGTCACATCTGTCCACATAAAGTCACATCTGTACACAGTCACATCTGTCCACATAAAGTCACATCTGTCCACATAAAGTCACATCTGTACACATAGTCACATCTGTCCACATAAAGTCACATCTGTCCACATAAAGTCACATCTGTACACATAAAGTCACATCTGTCCACATAAAGTCACATCTGTACACATAAAGTCCACATAAACTCCAACTTATAAATTTAATGGCGGATCCAGAAAGGTTCAAACAACAATCACCAACTGGAGATTCACCCGCTGTAAAACGAGAAAGACTTCAGACTTCGGAGAAAAAAAGAGACTCAACCGGCCCATGCGCAAACAAGGATAATATCGGAAGGGCTTTAAATCACGCAATGCTGATGTTGTTAACATTAACAATTTGAGAATAAAGTATAATTTGCACGGTTTGAGTGATATGATAAGCGATCGTTAGATTTAATCAGCGCGATTTACTGCAATGCTTTTTTCCCTGAGTTGATCAGAACAAAAGTGGATGTTACTCGTTCAGATGTACAAATTTTCCGATGAAAATTCTTATGTTGGTCAAACTTCTCAAAAGTATAATCTGTGATTGCGAATACCAGGATCCACACCGGCGGCGACTGACAGCCGCACATTCTCCTCAAAACATCGGATTCATCCGCGCTGTGCCGTGCCGACGCACAACCACGTAAAGCTGATAATCCCGCGAACAACTGCAGTTGCAGATTTCGAACAGAGATGGCGACAAAGAGGAAAAACTGCGGACTGCAGCTTTAAAGTGCGAGTTCAGAATGTGATTCTAGTGCTCATGCTAGTGTAACATTGGTAAAGTGTGTGTGTGTGTGTGTGTGTGTGTGTGTGTGTGTGTGTGGGAAGGTTGATTATAGTGGTGACTGTTGAGGGCTTGACCCCTGACCTTCTCGCTTCAACACCAGCTCCTGTTCTCACTGATTCCTCTGGCTTCTCTCATGGGAGATTGGTGAAGTAATGGATTTATACTTTTGGAGATTAAATCACAGTTCTATCCCAGCATGCTTTCCGTGTCTGATTAAGTTGAGCGATGTATTACTTGGATTTCCTTTGGCATTCTTCTAACTTAGATTTCAAATTAAAGTGCAATGCTAATGTAGTTCATCGTTTTAACAGAATTTGCTGAGGTTTCATACAGAAAATTATCATACAGTGATTTCCCTGTCAGACTGTGTTCTCCTCCTGCTCTTTGATTGTCTGATTAATTCTCTCTCTCTCTGTCTCTTTATCTCTCTCTCATCTCTTATGTCCTCATATCTCGATATGAAAACACATGAGCTCAGTTCATAATCAGTTGTGCTGCTTTTTCTGCACTTTGATTGTCTTGTTACAATCCCATGGCGTTCACCACAAAAAACAATTTAGATTAAGTTCTATTTTAAACCACACAATAACAGCTGATAATGAAAAATGTGGTGTTTTGATGGTTTCTGCAGGAATGATGTGGTCGGAGTGTAAAGAGCTGTGGACGGAGGGGCCGAGGGAATACATCATGCAGCTCTGGAACGTTCTGGATTTCGGCATGCTCTCCATCTTCATCGCCGCGTTCACCGCACGGTTTTTCGCCTTCATGCAGGCCATGAAAGCCCAGGAGTATGTGAATGAGAATATCCACGCCGCAGACCTCTCGCTGGTCACACTGCCACCAGACATCAGATACTTCACATACGGTGAGGAGAGTCTGAGCGCTGCTGTCACTCCGAGAGAATGTCTTAAAGGTGCAGTGTGTCATTTCTAGCGGCATCTAGTGGTGAGGTTGCGAACTGCACCCAACAGAAGTTACGGTGGCCGACAGGAAGTGATGTCATCGTCTGAGACAGCAGAGCGTAATCAATGAGGTTTCTTTACAAAGATGAATTAAGAAATTAGATTTACTTAATTATTCAGTAAAACAATGGCATTGCGAATATTATTGTCACCTGTTCATCATTGTGTCAGTGTTTTATTCGCTTTAGCTTCTTTGCACGAAGAACAACATAGTGGCGAAACGCGTTTGTCCGTTCAGGGCCACTGTAGAAACATGTCGATGTAAGGGGACCCGCGGTGTGTGTGTAGAGAGAAATGCAAATTCTAAGGTGATAAAAACACAACGGTTCATAATGTAAGGTCTTTATACACCACTGAAAACATAGTTATGTATATGATATTGCATTTCTGTTAACCGATCCTCCTAAATATTACACAATGCACCTTTAAAACATTGAAATATGCATGAGTTTTGGTAGTATTATGATTTAAAACATGATTAAATGCACTGAAGTTTTCTACATGCACGGATTTGCTGATGTGCACACCATAGTATATAGAGAAAATTAAGTTAAGGAATTTAACCTACTATAATTAGACAACTGTCGTTAACTAAAACTAAAACCATTAACAATCTTTTTCTTACTTGAAACAGAAGAAACATTAACTGAAATACTTTCTGAATTGATTTATTTCTGCTAGTAGACAGAGGAACATTTCTAGTTTAACTTTAGTTTAACTTGAAGTACTAAACAGGGTTATTATAACTGAAACTAAAACTTTATTTAAAAAAAAAAAATATGTTACTTAAAATAAATATTAACTGAAATAAAATAAAACTTGTTTTGTTTCAGCTATAGTTGCCAGAGCAACATTTCTCATTTTAAATTTAGTTTAAAAAAAAAAAAAAAGAAATTATAATAACTATATAGATTTATTTTAAAAAACAAAAACACAACAAAAGTACTAAAACATAAAATTTTATTCAAAATATTTATAAAATCTGTAATAGTATCTCAATGAGACTAGAATAACACTGGTACTAAAATAATAAAAAATAAATCATCTAAAAATTAAAATTCATAAAATCTACATAGACATTTTAATAATAAAAATCTAATAAAAATGGAAAAACTGTAACTAAAATTAAAGTGAATTTAAAAAATAAGAAACAAAATATTAAAACTATAATTGTATGGTCTCACTGAAACTAAAAGAACACTGATGCTAAAAAAAAAACATTAAAAAAACTTTATATACTTATTTTATAAAAAAACAAACATATTTTATAAAAAAAAACTTAAACTAATTCTTCTGAATGGTTAGTTGATGAATTTATGAAGCTGATGTGTAGTTATCTTCTAGTCATTGATTAGCATATTCTGTCTTGATAATCTATAAATGGTGTTCAGGGGGCGGGGTTTATGTAAATTCTAGGGTTGGTGATGTCACTAACCCGGGAGGAATGTGGTGTAGTCTCTACCAGCCGTTTGTTGTAGTCCTTAAAAAGCGATTTCTTTAAAAGCAAATATCTCCCTTTGCTTTGAACTTTGAGCGTCGTAACTTTGCGTCAAACATCAACATTACACACTAACTAAAGTTAGAAAAGTGAGATCATATTCAACCACCCCTTTGGCACACTGATAGACCGATACACCAGCCTGATTAATTATCTAACATTTAAACGAAGCACTGTTCCTCTGACTGTTTCAGCGAGAGATAAGTGGCTCCCGTCGGACCCTCAGCTGATCTCCGAGGGTCTGTACGCCATCGCTGTGGTCCTCAGCTTCTCTCGCATCGCTTACATTCTCCCGGCCAACGAGAGCTTCGGCCCGCTCCAGATCTCCCTGGGCCGAACCGTCAAGGACATCTTCAAGTTCATGGTGCTCTTCATCATGGTCTTCCTCGCATTCATGATCGGCATGTTCATCCTCTACTCATACTATCTGGGGGCAAAGGTCAATCCCGCCTTCACCACGTGAGTGACATGAGATTATTTACAAGAGAATACTATTTCAGTCTTTCTACTTCATTATTTCATGTTTATTTACCGTTTCTTTTTAATTATTTGTGAAATTTACTAGCAATTTTTTATTGAAAATTGTTTCACAGTGAATCCAAGACCATTTTTTTGTTCTGCAAAATATATTGTTTGAGGAAACTTTACTTCACAAAAATATGTACAATTAGGGAGGTGCATAACTACATATTTTCAAAACGCACTAGTTGAGATAACCAGGTATAAATAGTTTAATAGGTCATGTCTACCAAACCACATGTTCTTGTACTAGTCGACCATCCTGACACACTTAACACATATTTCTAAGTACTACCAAATAAAAATCATTTTAATATCTTGCAATAATTTTATAATATTTTATAATTATTTTATAATATTTAAAAAAATGTTTTATTTTTTTTAAGTTGAATTTTCTTTACTTATTCTAATTATTTTTTTAATCAAAATCAAAGGAATTGATGAGGAATGCAAATAAAAAACTATTTTTAATCAGATTTTGTACTTATTTTGTAATGATTTTTAAAAATATTTTTTAACAGATTTTTTTTAAACTATTCTAATTTTTTAATATATATATATATATATACATATTTTTTAAATTAATATTAAAAATATAAAATTAAAATATTTTATTTTATCTTTTTAGATTAAGATTATTTGTATTTATTTTGTTATGGTTTTTAACCATTTTACTTTTCAATTTGTATTTTTTAATAAAAGAAAATTAATTATACAATAATTTTTTTTGTAACTTTTATTTTGAAAAAAATTTGAATTTACTTGAATTAAGCCATTTATAATCTTCTTTTTTTCTCAGTGAATTTTCCATTTTTGGCTTAGAGTATGTTACTCATCCTCCCACAGTGAATGTGACCGTACATCAGTGTAGGATGGTCGTCTGCTTGAACATGTGGTCTCTCAGGCGGAGATACAGTGGAAGTGTCAGTCCTGTGAAACGAGCTCTTAGTTTTCCCGCATCAAAAGTGCTGGAGCTCATTTCACAGCAGAGTGACTCCGACAGGACGAGGTTTGTTTCGCAGCGAGCGAGAAGTGATGAAACAAGCCTGACAAGTCAGCTAATGTATGTACTCAAACAATAGAGCGCATCATTCTGAGTGGAGGATGTTCATTTACACCGGAAAATACCTTTACATTGCTGTCATTCTCCTCCAGACATGTACTATCCCAGAGGATTTTACTCTCTAGTACTTACTTACGGTAATTGTTTTGTTTTTTTTCAAGGCAAAATTAGTGAACCAAACATTTTTTTACTCACACCAGCCACTAAGCCAGTTCATATTTAAAGTCAACATGAAACAGTGTTGTAATGGTTAGCTAAAACTAAAAATATATTTTTTTAATATGTTCAGTCATTTCAATTTCAATTACAAATTTCAAGTTTTTTTTATATACAAATTTTCTTTGTTATTTGCCAAGGCAACATTTCTCTTTCTTTTTTTTAAGTTCAAGTACTAAAGTTACTAAAACTGAAATAAAATTAATTAAA
>NW_028118009.1:0-24097 GCF_965113295.1 Leuciscus leuciscus
AATAAACACAGCTCATTATTTCCATCCGGGACGAAACAATTGATTGGTTTGGGCGACCATTCGTTCTCGCAACCATGGCTACCACCACTGTTGCTACAAGATCTGCCCATATGCGCGCACCCGTTTGCTTTGAGGAGTGCAAGAGAGGCGCGGAACCTACGAAGAGTAAAATTATGGCAGAGCACCTGCATATACAGTCAGCAAAGGCAAACAAGGCAAAAACTACTTCCTCGGACCCTGGTTGCCCGCACTTTTGAACGACCTCGTGTGCTTCGCCCTCGACCCTGGACCTGTCCTCGAACCGACGATGCGGTAGGCTTGTCTCCGGAGTGTAAAGTTAGTCCTCATCAGAGTCAACAATGTTTTCATCATGGAAACTCTTACATGCAAAACACCCTATATGTTATGAATCTTACACGAAATTCACCTTCATCACAGTTTAACTGATGGTAATGGAAAAACGTGTATCAATGCAAACTGTTTTTAGCTTTGCCTTATAAATATAGCTCGTTACCTATAAATATAGCTCGTTACCGAATCAAACAAAATATATTTTTAACTTTACCAGTATCGATATTCTAGCTTGATAGTGAGTACTAAAAGCCATCTTATTTGTTTATATTTATAGTGATAAAGTTAGGTATTTTATTACATGTGATTCTGACATGGGGCCCTATTTTAACGATCTGAAACGCAAGTGTCAAAGCGCAAAGCGCAAGTAACTTTGTGGGCGGGTCTCGGCGCTGTTGCTATTTTCCCGGCGGGATAAATGACTCTTGCGCCAGGCGCAAATCTAAAATGGGTTGGTCTGAAGTAGCTTCATTATTCATAGGTGTGGTTTGGGCGTAACGTGAAATAAACCAATCAGAGCGTCATCTCACATTCCCTTTAAGAGCAGATGCGCTTTTTCCATAGTGGATTGCTATTGTAACGGCGGATTTGCCAGGCGCGCGCCAGCAGCTATCTATCTATCTATCTATCTATCTATCGTAATAATGTATGATTTGCAAAAATGAAAACTGCTGCTTCTGTGAAGATGAGAGAATCAAAGTGCGCGTTGTGCACACGCTACATTGATTATGGCCAAGCATGCGCCCTTAAAATAGCCTATGAATAACATGCGCAACGCGCCACTGACTTTAAACTATTTTTTCCTGGTTAGTGGCGCAATTGTTTTCTAAACCTGCAAAATAGCAAGAAGGAACGTTTGCGCCGGAACACACCTCCTCTTTGCGCTGAACCGCCCCCGGGAGCGCAAGTGTATTTCTTAGTTAACCGACGTGCTTCTGTGGAGGGAAAAGCGCGCTTTGCGCGGGTGCAAAATAGGAATGATACATGCGTCGGTGTACAAAGTCACTTGCGCTGGGTGCAAGATAGGGCCCATGATGTCACTGCATGCACTGCGCTCCTTCCTCTCCACTCGTCTCAGGTAAATAAATAAGTAAATAAATGCGTCTTCCAGCTGAGCCTGAGCGTTTGGCGTCGCGCGTTCATGTGTTTTGGGGGCGTGGCTTTGGAAGGAGCTCAGAAGGGAGGGGGTGGGAGTGAATGGAAATAATGAGCTGTGTTTACAACAGTCGTGAAAGGTCTACAGACACTCGATTTTTATACTCTCTTTTTCAGAGTACTTACATTTTAATTATGTATTTTTTCAGGCAGGAATCAAAATTTTCAGGCAGGAATCAGCCCATATTTATATGAGCCTCCCGCGAACCAAGATGAGTCAAGTCAAGTTCACCATCGAGAGCATCTCGACGTGTCCAATAAGTAAATAACTAGATTTAGATAAGATAGATAGCCTACCATTCGGACACTTCGAGATGCTCTCGAGGGTGAACTTGACTGATAACTTGACTTGACTCAAAACGAGACAGACACCGATAGCCGCACCCTCATCGGCTCTGGCCGCACCCTTTCGCCATGGCACGTGACCGAAAGAGAAGAGAGGTCGTTTCGAGGGGGGAGGGAAAGGTAATGTATTTGATTAAAGATTATAAGGGTAAATGAATTTTTAAAAAAATAATGAAGTGCACAGATAAATCATTTATAATAAACACTACAATATTACATATAAAAAGATTTGTCAAATTTGATTTCATGCCGACTTTAAGGAGTCATTGTTACAGTTTAAATATTTAAGTACTGAGCAATAATAATTAACAACATGTACTTACCGTGTAATTATGCATAATTTACTGTTATCACTGTGGTAAGTACATGTAACATATGTAACAATGACACAGTAAAATAAAGGGTTACCCAGCTATGACATATTCAACATGTGACTATTCTGCTGAACTCAGCAGGAAACACTGCGTTGCATCATGGGACAAGAGCTGGCATATGATTGAACTCCTGTGCATGTCCGTTATATTTCACCATATCAGCACCCTATTTCTCAGCATAGGGAACTTAAAATATAAAACTTCTATTTAAGGAAAAACACTGTCTATCTCAAAGCACGCACAGACAGGAAATGACATCTGCCACCAGAGGCTCCAGTGAAACTGCTGTAGTGTCACGGTGCAGTTTAGAGATGACATCATTTCTTCCTGTGGCCCCGTTCTCCAATACAGTCATCAGAGACATGAAACAGAACATACCAAAACACACCAAAGTAAACATTTAAAACATGAGGATAGTGTGAGGTGTGCTGTAAAGCCCACTCCTCAGGCCAGAAATACAAGGGGCCACCGTTACTAGACGACCCATGAACACACATGCAGACCACCTGTACAAACACCAACATACGTCAACCACACGGGATCTTCAGGTTAAATCTGCAGCTCCGTTTTCAATCCAACACACGAAGAATTTCAACTGCTTCCGTCTCTGCATTGCTTAAAGTTTAACCTGAAAGTGTGTCATTTTTACACCACTCATGTGCCATTTTGCACATTAACCTGAGACAAGCATTTTAACACTTAAACTTTAACTGAAAGTTCTTATAGAGCTCAACAAACCTCTGCTGACGTGCAAAAGGTTAAACCTGACCATCATCTCATTTCAGGTCCACAGGCAAAGCAAAGGCTAAAAATGAAATATAAAAATCAAATTAAATTAAATTAAATTAAATTTCGAAAACAATATGGGTTGCACAGTCATTCATTCATTCTATTAATCCTATGCACTCAGTCATTCCAGAATTAGAGGCCAATAACTGCAGGCAATTCCAAATAAAAGAAATAAAGAAAAACAAATATTTATTCTCACATCCAAGAACGTATTTGTTTTGTTTTCTTTATTTTTTTCCCTTTCTCCCTGTTTCTCTCTGGCTGCCATCTGTAATGGCTGCCATCTGACTCCAATGATTGGTTATCTGTGATTGGAGGATGAGAAGAACCTTTGGAGATTTAAGCAGCACCATTCCATGGAGGTGTGTGTGTGTGTGTGTGTGTGTGTGTGTGTGTGTGTGTGTGTGTGTGTGTGTGTGTGTGTGTGTGTGTGTGTGTGCGTGTGTGTGCGTGTGTGTGTGTGTGTGTGTGTGTGTGTGTGTGTGTGTGTGTGTGTGTGTGTGTGTGTGTGTGTGTGTGTGTGTAGGCTGCTTTGTTAGGGCTTCTATTCTCAACTCAAAAGCTTTACTAATCGTTTATGATTATACCTTGTTGACTGAGGGCGTTTTTACACTGGCAGTTTAGTTCGGAACGGAGCACGGTTTGCATGAAAAATTGGTAATGTGAAAGCGGTCATGTGGACCCGGGTGCGCACTGGGGTGCCGAACCCCAGACTACCTGAAGGAGGTGATCTGAGTTCGGTTGCACTTGAACTGTGGCGTGATTCGCGTGAATGTGAAAGCAACACGGGCTCGGGAACACACTTGTTCAGGAAGTAAAGTAACCTGCACATACGTTTTAGCCGATTACGATGTATTTAGTTCAATAAAACACATATATGGGATGATAGTGTTGATTTACCTTGGATATGCGCCAGTGTGAGCTTACAGTGTATTCATGTATAGCGAGTGCAATCAGGGCGGCAAATGAATGGCAATCCACTGTCTCCATAAAAGAGTCTGTTCTCAAGCAGCAGAAATGCAAACCACATACAGTAAACCCAAGTGCTGTTTACTCAGCTGCGCATAATCACCAAATTAATAAAACACACAATATATTGCATTTCATGTTTGTGATGACGCAAGATGAACGCACATGCACCAGGGTTTGACAGAATCAAGTTGAGTGTGTGAAACTAGACCAACGCTGGAACAATCCTGCTCAGACTCGGGCATCAGCAAATGTGCCCAGTGTAAAAAAAAGCCCTGAGTTTCTCTTCAGTGTTACTGTGTTAACACTCTTGTAATTAGTGCCTACAACAAGAAAACCTTTTTTGTTTGTAAGTTACTATTTGTTTGTTTACCTTAGTTGTATTGTTCTTTATATTGTTCATTCTTTGGGAAGGGATTAGTAGATAGGTGGGTGCAATTCCATTTTGATCTTGTTTTCTCCTGTTTAAGCTAGTTAGGGAGTAGCCTAAGTGTATTTTTATAGTACTTTTTTTTTTTTATTTTGTAGCTGAGTTAGTTTCTCCCTACTAGTTAGACGGTTAATGTTAGTTGTTTTGGCCTTGTCCCCTCTTGAAGCCTTGGAATCCTCCCACATTTGTAAAATAAAATAACTTGTTTTTGATTCACCCTGGGGTTGGGAATTGAACCTTACACATCACACCATTATTATTCTATTACATGTTCCTCCATTCCAAGAATAAAATGGGGACGTAACATTATTTATAATATTAGGCGTTTCCAGCAGGTCTAAGCACCATTAAAGCATTTAAGAGTTGCCCAGAATAAACATGCAGAGATGGTGGGGAAAAACCCGTTCTGTGTCGTTCAAACATAGATGTGAAGATTGCTTTTCCATGAATGAAGTATTTGACTTGCTTATAAGTAGAGATGCACTAATACTACATGAACGACTACTAATACTAATACTACATGAACGACTACTAATCGACTAGAAAAATCTTTAGTCGAAGAGAGCCCCATTTATTTTTATGGTTTATTATTTTGAGTTAAGAGACTCACACATTAACGAAAAACAACAACATGGTTGTTATGAAAGATGCATGGAATGCAAAACAGCATACAGTAAGTGAATCCAAATGGCAAATGAAAACCCTGAAACCTGAGTGGGAGTTAAAAATACTGCATTTCTCTGCATTTTAACATTCCCTCATACACACACACACACCACACAAACTGAGTGTGAGTCACTCCCAACTACACACAAACACACCACCTCCAACACTAACTGCAATAATGACAAATGATTATCCACGCTTCAGTTAAACCCGCAGACATCCTCTCGCTCTGACACTCCTTCTCACGCTCACACTTTCAACCTCATGTAACTAACAACCTCTTAGTTTATTAGCTCCCTGTGTGTAACAATTAGTGTATCAGTATACTGATATAACAGGCTGATTAGCTGACAGATATTTAGCAATTTGAAATAAGCATCAGTCGATAATAAGATTATCTGAAGTCTGAACAACTGAGACCAGGTTTTCTTTTTTTTTTATTCTCTCAAAAATATGTAGAGAAAATAAAGAAATTTTAAATAAAATAAAGGAAAGCGGAATATACAAAGTTGAATATTTCTAACATTATTGCCCAGATATTTAACAACATGCCCCAATACAAACGTGAAAACCTGGAAAGTTAATTTGCGTGTTGTAAATTGGCATTTTGTTTTTGTAGAAATGAGAAATCTGTCACATCTGCAAGGTAAAACACCTTTTGCAGTAATCCTTCCTCACCGTTGCACATCCTGTTGTATAGTTAAGAGCGGTTTTAGGAAGCCAAAACACTTCAAATGAACTGATGCTGATGCCAGTATAGAGAAAAGGGTGGCAGATGGCTGATGTAACATCAATGTTTAAACGTAATAAACTTTTATGATAACAATTGAGACATGCAAAAATTAAATGCACAACGTTGCACAATATAAATTCTGAAAATGTTTAGGCCTACTATCTTAGAACAGACAAAATGGGAACTACTTCTGTAAATCCACCATCCAGTTTTCAGTCAATGCAGATAATCTCAAAATGAAAAAAATCTGCTTGTTTAAGTGGTCTAACAGATTCATCAATGTGTCACTAGCACCAAGCTTTCACAGGTTGTCACACTTACAAAGGCTCATTTCCTGAAACCTATCACACATTTCTCAAAAAACATCAAAACTAAAATCAGAACCTCAAAGCTTCATGACAAAATCAAAATTGTTTTATTCTGATTATTATGATGAATACGTGTAACGACTTTTTAAACATCTACACTACCGTTCAAAAGTTTTTACTTTCATTCAGCAAGGACACATTAAAATGGATCAAAAGTGACAGTAAAGACATTTATAATGTTATAAAATATATAGATTTATATATTATGTTGTTGCTGCAGTTTTAAAAAGGACACAAGAACCTGTGCATGATTTTACCACGCTAAGGCGATTACCTGGACCTGGTCAACTATAGGCAGACAGATAAAGTGTCACAGAGGGCAGGATTTCTGTAACATTTCGAGAGCATTGGGAAAAGGTTTCCTGGTTGTTTTGACTGAGGGGGCGAGAGGAACAGCTGCTGTTCCCGGGTAAAAATGGACAAGGCCACTATCACACCACCTTATATGGCAGTGTTTCTCCTATCTGCCCAGAGAGAGAGAGAGAAAAAGAGAGAGAGAAAAAGAGAGAGAGAGAGAGAGAGAGAGAGAGAGAGAGAGAGAGAGAGAGAGAGAGAGAGAGAGAGAGAGAGAGAGAGAGAGAGAGAGAGAATGAAAGGAGGGAGGGACCTGATAAGCTCTGGAAAGAATTAAAAAACTCAAACTTTAAAAGATCTTTTTATATATTCATCTTCTCATTGAAGACACACACACAAACAATACACAGTAAAACCTCTTCACGATGACTCGCTTAATTTAGTCCCCATTTGTAAGTCGCTTTGGACAAAGGCGTCTGTTAAATGACTAGATGTAAATGTAAAACGCCAGTGTAATAGTTTGCCCATCTCACAATCTGCAAACAATGTCAAAGGCGATTCTTCATGAATTAGATAACTTAACTTTACTCTATATCTCTCTCACATAGAGATCCGTTGACAAATGACGACTTCATCTGCTTCATTCCCACTTGATGACCTGTCAAAACAGACCATACACATTCCTATCCATCAAAGTCAGAGTCGTTCTCCAAGCACCCTTAGGACAAGAACTACAATGTTTTTGTAACTCATGCCTTTGAAGTGTAATTTGATAACTGTCCAACAAACTATTTCTACTTGAGGTCTCTCTTGAAACTGGTAGCAAAAATAACGTGTTCCACTCATCCATCAATCGATCTTTCCTGTAACGGCTATTTAGTGAATTAAAATGTACTGAAGATGAATTAGACGGAGTGCTCCTGGTCCTCCCTTTGGCTAATGAATGCGCACAGACACAACTCGATGGCATGAGAAGTCCAGCATATCCACCTGTAAAAAACAAACGTTGCACCAACCATCTTACAAAACTTGCAAAAAGAAGCACTTATAAATCAGCTGTTTTTAACAAAAGAGATGCTCTATAGTCTCCCTGCAGTTTTTCCACCAAAATATGTAGGCCCTACTTATTTAATTTTACAGTGAAATATTACAATTCTCACAAATTTTATCAGGAAAAGAAAAAGCAATTAGATTTTCCCCCCCAAATCATATAGGCTAGCCATGTGGGAAAGCAATCCCATAACAAACTATGACCAGTTCAGTAAAAAAAAAAAAAAATCTGAAATATTAATACAATAATACAATATAATACAAATTTACTATTTTACCCAGTATGTGAGAGTATTGCATTGTTAGCTCAGCAATACTGTATATGCTAAAGCAAAAGTCTTTTGCGAGCTGAGTCCTCTCACCCAAAGATCGCTATTTGTAATATAGTTCCAATATTCATTTCAGTTATGATGCCTACTAGAGGACAGCAGCCTATGTAGATGGCAAGGTGGCTCACTAGGTTTAGGAACAGAGCAGCCGATGTATGTGGAGATGCCACATTTCACTGCAGAGAGATCCAGTAACTAAAAAAAATATTTATTATTTATGAGAAGTGACTAGAGCTACAAATAAGCCATTAAACAGCTGCTTATCAACAATTTAATGCTGGATTACAGGATTCATCAGAGATCAGAATGCAAACAAAGTACACAGGCTTGAGTTGATAGAAATAGAAATGTGATGATGATAGGTACGCCACATCACTCCCTTCTCTAAGACACCTACCCACCCACCCAAACACACACACACACACACACACACACACACACACACACACACTCCTAATGCAGCAGCTCCATAGCCCATGTGTTTATTAACATGTCAGCAAGACGGATTTATGTAGAATGTAGAGCAGAGGTTTTCCAGAGCAATAAAGATCATGAATCATCTCCGATTCCAATGAAACGGTAAACTCAACAGCAAGAAGCTGATCAGCGGAAGAGTGTTTAACAGGATTCGCCATCCTCCATTAGTTAGTCACTTTTTTATTAGTCTAATTAATTTGCTAATGCCACTAGTCCAGTTAAAACCAGTCTTATAGTTCAACGCACAGAGGAGAGACAGGATTAAGTGTACACAGGGTAGATACCACAAGCAATATTTCAGTGGAAACTGAGACACGGACAAGGAACATTCAAAACATCTGTTCAAAAATCCCACCGATAACAATCCGTTTCAGTCCAATTTAATAAACAAGTCAATAAACCATTTAATAAACAATTCAATAAACCAGTTCAGACAAGTTACCACTCAAATATCTATATAATACACACACACAACAGTTCTTATTAAAGAAATGAATGCTTTTATTCAGCAAGGATGCATTAAATTGATAGAGATAAGAGACAGTAAAAACCTAATGTTACAAAATATTCTATTTCAAACAATTGCTGTTCTTTTCGACTTTATATTAATCAAATAATCCTGAAAAAAGGATTACAGTACCACACTTACCACCAAAATATTAAGCAGCACAACTTTTTTCAACATTGATAATAATGATAAATGTTTCTTGAGCACCAAATCAGCATATTAGAATGATTTCTGAAGGATCATGTGACACTGAAGACTGGGATAATGATGCTAAAAATGTAGCTTTGTCATTACAGAATAGAAAAGTTATTTTAAATTGTAATATTTAACAACACTACTGTTTTTCTGTATTTTTGATCAAAGAAATACAGCTGTGGTGACTGGTGAGCATAAGGGACTTCTTACTGACCCCAAAATCTGTAGTTTTTGAACGGTTAAAACAATTGAATAATTATATAATACAGGTTTTCTTTCAACACTGCTACAAAGAGGTCTTCAAAACACACGCCCCCTGAAGATGACACATCTCACGTCCACCAAAGCAATCAGATCAACCTTAATGACAACGCACAACAAGGGTGTGGAACTTCTCAACAGCACAATGCCATGCCATAAAACAACAACAAATAACGCCAAACAAACATGAAACCATAGAGAAAAAACAAGGTTCAGGTCCAGACTACAGTGTGCATCTTGCTGTACGGTGTGATTAAGCTCTGCATTAAATACATCTAGCTCTGAAGTACCATTTCCCCTTAAATCACTTCTGAAACCACTGTTGGGCAGTTTTCGATGTGGTTGATGCGTTCTGGTATTATATACCAACAGGTCTGGTATAAAGAAACCACACTGGCCAAACCCTTCATTTCACTCACCATTTCTGTTCTAGGAAGGAGGTGTCCAGAGAGAACATTTTGACAACCCAATATTTTCACAGAAACCATATTTCAGAAACTAGAACAAGTTATATTTCATTAAAAGATTAGTTCACCCACGAATTAAAATTCTGTCATCATTTACACACCCTTATTTTGTTCCAAACCAATAAGAATTTCTCTGGGCCAGTCTTAATGAAAATGAAAAAAAAAACTAGGGGAATGAAGCTTCGAAGAGCATGCAAAAGCATAATAAAAATGACTAAAAAGTGGTCCATGTGACTGGATTATACATTTACATTTTTTTGGAAGCACTGTGTGATAAAGTCGAATTCGAAAAGCGGATTAGCTGATTAGATTTTCTGTGCACTACCCCAATTAAATGTTTTATAAAAGTAAAATTACACCCCATGTTAAAGTATTTAAATATCAGGTGTCAGAGCAACCTGATCATTCTTGAGACTAGTTTCAGGTCTAAAAAGAGAAACTTCAAGGATGATCAATCCCTCTTCCGGAGACATATTTCCATTTGCCTCCAGACACACACACACACACACACACACACACACACACACACACACACACACACACACACACACACACACACACACACACACACTCTACAGAAGCAGAACTTCTCTGATTCTCCTGCAAAACAGTAGCACCTGCTAATGGTGTTGACATAAGCAATGTGATACCCAGCCCAGCTCAACCAATACAAGACACAAAATGTTTACAAGAATATGGGGAGGCCTCATCAGCACAGCATCCAATGAAATTCCATATCCAGCGTACAGGGAAGAACACAGGACAGGTATGGATGGATGTTAGCCCCACGAAACCACATCTCCTCTCCTGCTGCAGAACAGATCCTCTCCTGATGAGATTAAACCTGCTGTGGACTGATAAGATCCAACAAAGACAGCAAACAATAACAGTATCGGGGTCCAGCTGGACTCCTGCTTATCCCAGATGTTCCTGGATAAACTTTACAAACACAACAGCTTTCACAGGAGTGTGTACTCGCGTCATCTGTACTACAGCTCTGTTTTTGCTTCAGTGTGGAAGACGGGCCAGAGGTAACGCTACTGTAAATGTACAGTAACTGAGATCAGTGAGACACCTGCACATAGATTCAGAGACTCTAACATCTAATGTCTTTATGTTTCAGACTGAAAGTGTATGGTTTGCTTTTAAAATAATATGTTGTTGTTCTGAACCTACACTGCCATTCAACTATTTGGGGTCGATTAACTTTTTTTAATGCTCACCAAGGTAAAAACACTAATACTGTGAAATATATTATTACAATTTAAAATCATTTTCTGTTTTAATTAATTTTATTAGGTCATTTATTCTTGTGATGGCAAAGCTGAATTTTCAGCATAATTAATACTCCAGTTTCCAGAGTCACATGATGCATCAGAAATCATTATAATGTGCTGATTTGGTGCTCAAAAAACATTTTATATTATTATCAATATTGAAAACAGTTGTGCTGCTTGTTATTTTGGTGGAAACTGAGATGCTTTCAAGATTATCTGATGAATAGAAAGTTCAAAAGTACAGCATTTAATGCATCCTTGCTGAATTAAAGTATTTATATTTATTTCTTTAAAATAAAATTGAACTGACCCCCAAACTTTTCTCTTTTTTTAAGAATATGCATGAAAAATGTATATGTGAAGATTTGTCAAAATATGTCAATGTTTTGTTCAACAGGAAGTTATGGGTGTTTCTTCAACTATGCCATTTTTGGTCCTGTAAACACAAAAACTCAAACACTTCACGCTCTCTATAGTTTTAGTTTGTCTACATACAGTGCATCATGCACGCATGTATCACAGGACAGTCGGATAAAAGGTCAATCAAAATCTATAAATAAAAGGGAATTAAAAAGTTTGAAGGGGAAAAAAACAATGGAGGCATGATAAAGAAAAGCTTCAAAGAAAGTGATTTTTATAAAAAATCTATAAAAATCTTGAAATCTAATCAATCCCTGGGACATATCCAAAGCTGAATGACGTGCACATTTTTAATTAAAGGCAATGTGCATCCAAAAAATTGCTTATTACATCCAAAAAATTTAGTTACAAAACACAGGTCTAATGTGAATGTGTGGAAGAAGGGTGGAATTTGAAGACTGTGGTCAGCATCTCTTACCCACTGCAACCACACAAACACACACACAAGCAGATGCTATCCACACACACCTCAAGGAAAAAAGGGAACAGAGATAAGGCCCATCAACATTCCAGCCTACAGCGTGACTGCCGGTTATCTTAGCTCAGGGTTGCAAACTAAGTGTCTAAAAAACACCCCGCAACTGGAACATTCCACTTTGACCCAATCCAAACAACACGAGACCTGGTTTCTATGAATAAAGAATAGCAGTCTGGTTTTACGGTTAACCTAGGACTGTGTCCGCTACAATTATTTTGTAAGTGTTGCCTCTCTGACAGCCACTAAATAAATGACAGACAGGTTATTCATTAACCTCCTTTCCTGAGCCTGACCTTTGCCCTTTCTCTCAGACCACGCTGCCACCTGGCAATCTTAAATAGGCTAAGCTATTTTAACTGTACAATAGAACCTCCTTAATGATCATCCACCATGCTGCTATATGAAATATCATTTGTTTAAACATGCAAGAGTTTGTGGCAAACCTCCAATCACTTAATCTCAGAGATAGTGGGTCTGTTTAGCTGTTGACTCAAGTTTGCATGTCCAACTGCTGCCCTCTGAATTTAGCAGGAATATTACATGATCTTCAGGTAAAGCGGAGAAATCTGCTCTCTGGAATGTTGGAACGGATGCCATTTCTGAATTTTCATTTCAACAGGCCACGTCTGGATTAGAATACTGTAACAGATTACGTGTGTGTAAATGCATGTTAAAAGTTTGATTTCCGTCAGACTAAAACAATAATTCGGCATGAATTTTTCTAAATGCACGCTAAAGATCTTATTGTGAATGAATGATTTGTTCATGCACATGTATAATTAATATGCTGGACTTTTCCAATCAATTAGTGGGCATAAACCCCGCCCCTTTTGCACAATCGATTGCGAGTTCACATTCAGATCTCCCTCCATCCGATGAATAGAACCAATACCTTACCTCACCCTACAGTTTTTTCTGTTCGATAATCCTTTACATTTGGATCAATTACACTACGTCACAATAGAGATTAAAAGATCAGTCGCTACTTCCGTAACACTGAGATTCGAAATTATTAGCATGAGCTGATAGATTTCTGTTTGCCTGATAAGTGTCAGAAGCAAGATGTTTATTTTGTTAAACAGATCGTTACTTTCTATCGTATAGACTAATAACGTATTAGACAGGACTGTTAAACAGATCGTAAACTAAAGACGAGAATGGGAGCGCTGTGTGCTTGGGCTCTGGTGTGCTCAGCGTCGTCAAAGTAAAGTCCACCGCGCTGTTCCTACTGGCTGTGTGAATGCAACCAGGAAAATGGCCCTAAGGGAACATTTAGTTTTAGGGGAACCACCCTGGTGGCTAGTTCCTAAAACTACCCGGTGCGAAAGGGGCTAAATTCTCAATGACAACAACTGTCTCATGCATTTAAAAGTTTGTTTCTTATTTCATACCTGTGTGTGTAATAAGCAGTGTACACGCATTGTGGACCCGCCTATAGGCATACATTACTAATGCGCTCTTTAAATAACGACAAAAATATTGCGTTTTTGTTGGTCAATGGCGCAGTCTATTTCAGAATAGCAAGTTAGCAACACGCCAACAATGCGCCTGAACACACCTCGTTTTCAGACCAGCATGCCTATGGGCGAACAGATGGGCGCAAATGCATTTGCTATTTAAACAACGAGGCGCAGGAGGACGTGAAAATGATAACTGCGACGGGCTGAAACTAGCAAAAAACACTTACATCACGCTTGGCGCTGCATTGCGCCGGGTTTATGATAGGGCCCACAAAGTTTTTTTGGCTAATATACAGTTTAGGCCTACTGCTATGTCATATCATATGCATTGTGTACTGCATGTAAAATTCAAGAACTTTTGGTGCCATCATGTAGGAGCAGTTTTGGACTTAAGTTAAGGGTGAAAATGGGCCAAAGTGGCAGTAAGACAATGTAATAATCACAGTAAAAAAGGAGGCTTAGATTACACTAGGGATGCTCTGATCAGGATTTACTGACTTCCGATTTCTTGGCCATCATCATGATCAGCTGATACCGATCCCGATCATTCAAACTTTATATAAGTGATACATGCTCTCTGTTGACTGTCACTGTTAACCCCTTACACCCATTTTGATGAATGATTTGACGTGATTTCAAGTGGCATCCTTAAAAGTAATGGCTTATAACTCTACAAAAAAACAAGGTATCATCAAGTACATGGTCTTATTTGACAGAACCTTTCAAAATTTTAAGAAAATAGATTTCAATCACATTTGGAGGTTCTTATGTTACAACACTGCTGAGAAAACCCCAGAAAATGTGATGCAATTTATTTTGTTATTATTCATGCTTGACATGATGACTATTACAAAGTATATATGATAGGTCATAAAATCATTCAAATGTTTGCAATCATGTCAGCTGGGGCCAAATTTTGTGTTGATATCTCAAAGCAATCAACAGTTATGGCATTTGAAACCAAGGTTATCATCATCATAAGTCCAAAAACATCTCAAAACAAGTGAACTGAGTGTTATTCTGAATATAAGAACTACTTGTATGTGAAAACGCCACAAAGCATAAAAATATTTATAATAGATAGATAGACAGATAGATAGACAGATAGATAGATAGATAGATAGATAGATAGATAGATAGATAGATAGATAGATAGATAGATAGATAGATAGATAGATAGATAGATAGATAGATAGATAGATAGATAGATCATTTTATTTAATGCCATGTCAGCATCTAAGGCTATTTTCATGGCAAAAATTAAACAACAAAAATACAAATATCATATAAATACAATAAAACCAAGTAAACAAACACCTTTTCAGGCATATAATTTTATTGAATATGTAATTCCAGCGCTGATTCAGCTGTGTGCTCCTATTCTATGGCGCACAGTAAATCAAGACCTTTCAATCAGATCGACTGATCCAACCCAAGCGCGCTCCAGCTGTAAAACAGTGTCCGATTGGTCTCGACACATTGTCCCTACCTATCATATTTGAGAACCAGTTTCCATTGGTTAAACTTTTTCAAATGACGTTGGAAAATCATGATTGCGACGTGAACAGATTCAGGAAGTCCTATAGCTTTAGCCAAGCTTTTTTTAAAGATCTACCCTACCTAATGTTTTGCAAAGTTGCAAAGCAGAATGTGTCTCAAAAGCCTAATATGTAGGCTATACTGTTTACATGCACATCGACGGCAACTTTATACGTTTTTTTTACGTCATCAAATTGCGATTGGTTCGTGAGATCGGCCAAATTTAGTGATTACCAATCGAGACAAACCTGGAAAATTCCTGATGGATTCACTTGGCATCATTCTGCCAAACACACACAGACTGGCCAAAGCGGCTATAATCTCAGGCTGAAATGCTTGTTTTAAAGGCCTGAAATCAATCGCATTATGCTGGATAACTGACAGTAATCAGCTTGAGCTAGAATTAATGACAAGTTAAATAGTTCATGAGGGGGTGAGAGCAAAAAGGGAGAAAGAAGAAATGAAAATATCTGTGTGATGCGTTTTCTAGAAGCATCTCGGTACAGCTAAAAACTCTCAAACAGAGCTATCTCCTGCCCTGAGCTTAACCAGAGAGGGACTTGAGCTATAAATGGCAGAGAGAAAGACACAAAGAGAGAAAGAGAGTGAGGCTTGTTCACTCCCACTCACTGCTTCCCACTTCTCCTCTGCTCATCTCCTTCTCAGGAAACACACACATTCTTCCGCAGTGGAGAAACTCTGTCACCAACACTCACAAAGTGGACAGCGTGCACACACACGCACACACACACACACACACACACACACACACACACACACATACACAAACACACCTCTTTAATAAACACCAATTCCCTCAGAAAAGATGACCCATATCTTTCTCTCAGACAGCTTCTCAGAGTTTAGTCCAAACTGTGGCCCAGATATACGGTGAGTCAAATCATGCTTCATCGAGCATCTGCCGAGTATTGTTTGCTTTTGGACCAGATTAACTTTAATCAGCCAAACAGATCTGACATTTTTACATACAGTTTACACATGCAAGAACATCCAGTACCAAAAGAACAGTCTCCCTGACTGCCTCATATATGAATCACTTCACTGAGAGCAGCAAGTTTTACACCAACGTGATGCATCTGCTATGATGTTCAAATGCACATGCTTTTTTATTTTAAAATACTTTCTTTCATGCATGCAAATAGATTCTCTTATCCAAAATAAGTAAGCCATCGGTAGGTTGGCTTCCCTGAACAGTGTGAATACTGTTGTGCTTTCAAATCATGGACTAGTTTAGTTTATGCATCACAACCAGCTCAACATTATCCGGTAATTGTATTTTATTTTTATTTATTTTATTTAAATAAGTCTCTAATGCTTACCGAGGCTGCATTTTATTTGACAAAAAATACAGTAAAACAGTAATACTGTGAAATAGTATTCAAATAAAAAATGACTGTTTTCTATTTTAATATATTTTAAAATGTCATTTATGGCAAAGTTGAATTTTCAGCATCATTACTCCAGTTCAGTGTCACATGATCCTTCAGAAATCATTCTAATATGCTGATTTGCTGCTCAAGAAACGTATTCTCAAGTTTGAAACTGTTGTGCAAAGTAGACCATTTATTTGAAATAGAAATCGTACCTGCTACTTAAAAATCTTTATTTTACTTTTGATCAATGTAAAGTTCTTGCTGAATAAAAGTGTTAATTACTTTTTTTTAAATTACCAATTACAAACTTCTGAATGGTAGAGCGGTACAAATCTAATTGAATTCTATTAGCCTATATATATCACATCAATATTGCCCCAGACAGTGTCAGTCACTGAAAACACTGTATGTTAAGCATTGCAATTGACTTCTATTGTTTGCAAATAAAATAAACTTTTTCAAATGATTTTCATTTACAGTATATGCATAGTTATTTTGTAATGTTAAAGTAATGTTCTGTATGATGATGTCCCCAAAAGGAGGCATTAGCTAAATCAGAAATAAACCGATTGACAGGCTCGCCAAATATTATCACTTGGCACCAACTGTTCTGGCGTGTAGTCGAGCATCACGTGCCCACAAACACACACTGAACTGGCATCTATCAGTTGACAAAAAAATTATATATATATATATATGGATAGATTAGATCAACCTGTAAATATTCCTGCCCTCATAAATATGTGTCAAATGCCTTCACCTGCAGATTAGTTAATGGCAGAGTCTACTTCCAGAACCAAACAACTCTTCAACAGCAGGAAGGGGGAATTACGAAATTGTCATGTTGCAGGCCAACAATATTACTATATTTGGACAGAGGCAACAGATGAACTCAGAACTTGACGCAGCAGAGTTATTCAAATATGGCAAGTGTACATGAGAATAGTTTTATACGCGGAGATTGGGACTTGAGGTTTCCCGCAAGTTGTTGACAAGGAAAGTAGGAAGTGGGAGCGATGTTTGGGTACAAATGCCGAGCATAATAAAAGAGACATCAACGTGCACACAGAGCTTCCTCACAGCTCATTGTGACGTTCATTTCTGCAAAGCAACATCGCGGTTAAGTTGTTCTCGTGCTATTTCTTCCCCCCCTCGTGTCACTAGGCAACGGATCTTCGAGGCGCATTAAACATTCATGAAAAATGACGGTGAACTTACCAGCAAACTTTCCAAGTTGATCGCAGACCGCGGCTCTTTGATCATGGCTTCCAGTTGTCTCAGCCGGTTTTCCATCCTTCTCTCCGCTCCTAGCGACATTTTTACCTTGTCCTGGCGCCAGTATGAGCAATGAAGAGCGATCTGCACAACTTTTCTGGTTCACATTAAAGATACAAGATCTTCTTTCTAGTTGTAGAGCAGCGGGCCTAGACAGCCTCCGACTCGCCGCCCTCCAAAAAGTACCCCGGGCTCGTCCAGAATAAAGCAAGAAAAAAATAATCCAATGGGAGCAACTGAGGTTTTCCAAACTTCCCTTCAAAACAGTCTGTTAAGTGGTTACTTTAAACAACTGAGCGGGATCAAACTTCTCATCCTTTCATGAGAGCGTACCGTCAATGGCGCGATAAAGTTTTAATTTTGAGAGGATTCAGCAGCAGGGCGTTTTCTGGGCGCCCCTCTCCTCTCCTCTCCGCCTCTCTCTCTCTCTTTCTCTCTCTCCTCCCTCCCCTCGTCTCCTCTCTCTCTCCCCCTTTCCCAGGCGCTCCGGACTGGCTGAGCCTGACTTCAAATCTTCCTCAGTTCATAAACAACGCTGCTCTTGTTCAAAGGCGAGCATCTGTTGGAGTCGAACAAACTCCAACGCATTCCTGCAACACACTTAACTGCGACGTGAAACGGAACCAGTGCGTTTTATGTGTATTATATATTTGATAAAGTTAATTTTGTTAAGTTACTCGCGAGCGCTTTCCTAAAGTGTCTCCGCAGGTCGCTCGCTCGCGCCGGTTCCCCGGATCAGTTCCTCGGTATTCCAGCAGGCAGCTCGAGCCTCGAGTTCGTTTTTCTGACATCAACTAGCGATGTCCGATCCGTGAGCGAATCGTTCTTTTGATTCGGATCTTTTAAATGAATCATTTGATCCGGCTCACAAAAGCGATTCGTGTGAGCGGAACTTCTCAAATTAGCGACTAATTAATTCAAGTTCTAAATCATGGAATTAAAACGAAAACAGCATTTATATATTATGTATAGCTTTATGTTAAGGTTTTACCGTATGCAATATGCCATGCTAGTATATCAAGGATCACGTGATAGTGCATTTGCGTCATGACGTGAAAGAATTGCTGAATCGTTTTTGTAAACGATTCTTTGGAATGAGTTGTTTAAAAGAGCCGATCCGCTTAAATGAATCCATCACCAACGTCGACGATAACAGCAGTCTTTACCCATAAGCCCCTGTTCTCTCTGTATGTCTCGCCCACGAAGCAGCACGGGAGAATGCAAATATCCTCCGGCGGATAAAATTCTCACACTTACCACAGAAGAATCACAGACCATATCACTCGGCTTTTGTCACATTGTCATCCCAAAAGTCAATTAAGTAGGCCTATAAAATGTGAGATGACTGAACACATGATGTTGAAAGTTGAACTCACAGTGAATGTTGCTTCAATGATGTACATTGTAAATTGACTTTTTAGTTCATTATTTTTAATACATTAAAATGTATTTATTCGGTGAATATAAGGAATTATTGCATAGATTTTCAAATTCGCGAGGGAACACTGAAGAAGCAAAGAAACTTCCCAATGAAAGAGTGTAACAGCGACCTCTTGTCGGTGCAAGAACATTATGAAGTAATGTTCACTTGTTGATATTGTTTAAGAGGGCAAGTTCTTCCACTAGAGGGTGCGTTTTATCTCTAATTGCACATAGGCCTACAATAAATAACCTGGCTCTACTAATATTACCTGAATATCTCACAAGAACGATTAAACGGACCTGCTATTTTCTGCATTAACCTCCCTCAAATGTCAACTCAGTTGCAATTATTACGCATCAAACTACAAGGAAAATAAAAAATAAAAGTTCAAACTGTTGATGAGCTGCAGTGATCTGGCCTGTGTCATTTCCCAATCTCATCTACACCCCTCTTTCTTTCAAAATTCAAAGGAAAAAAAAACTGAAAACATATATGAATATATTATTAAATCTATTTTGACTGTGATCACACCTTCAGAACCAAAAAGAAGGGACACATACATGTAACCTGTTTAAAAAGAGAAAAACTTTATTGGGTTATAATTTGGCAAGCTTTTTTAAAACATTATAAATAGGTCTTGGCAAAATATTCCAGTTCTATTCCTCCTATTGTTTCATGGATAAAATATCAGAATTGGCTGATTATATGTAAACTTAACTGTGAAGAATTAACTAACACATCTGATGCCTATTTTTCACTTGAGAATGAGATGCATAAAGGTTTTCAAAACTAACCCTAACAATGTACAAGTACAGAAAAATATACCACAGAGCTCTGACAAAATAGTTTTAAATCAAATCTGAAACTAATTTGCATTTATATATTGAAAAGTACCTGTGTTCATCTAAAAAAATTCATATGCAAATAGTCTATTCTAAATATAGGGTCATCTTTACTGCCTCCACCAGCATATTACAGTACTCAGAGAGATGCATATTAATGTCAACACAAAATCTAATAAAAAAGCTCTCAATACACTGCCAAAACATACAGCAAAGACACACATACATACACATCCAAAAAACAAACTGTTACCCACTGAACACTCTTGAGTATAAAAGCAAGGCAAGAGAAGGGATCAAATCTCTGATACACTGTTCTTAACACATCTTGTGTCTGTTAAACCTCAGCACGGTTGCATCTCTGGATTCCTTTTGGCCTTGCGGTGGTTCGCTGTCAAGATTAGCAGGTTGTCCAGGCGAATCATCTCCTTGCCCAACTCCGTGTACAGGCCGCTGCCGAACATTTGGTTACTGGTGTTTGGGACTCTATCTGAATATAAAGACCCAGAGCTGGGGAGAGAAGTTTCTGTACGCGGATTACCCTGTGAGGATGATACAACTAATTTAACAAAAACAACATTTAGGCCTAAAAATGCAGCTTTATGCATACTCCATCATGAAACTGGCCATGAAAATATTCACTGAAAAATAAAGATAAACAGATGACAGCTTCAATAAAAAAAAAAAAAAATCATATATAAAATATGAAATACTTTGTAAAGTAGGAAGTTTATCAGTAGTAACCATATATGAATTGCATATGGCTAGTCACATGAACACGAAGTGTGACCAGCTTCATGTTGCCTAAAATAAAAGCTTTTTATATTTGTCATGATCCCAGCCTGTGTTCCCCTGGTCTTGTGTGGACTTTAATGTTATTTCTTGTTTGAATCGTTTATGTTTATTTATTTGTTAATAAAATATCTGCATTTGGATCCAGCTCTCCCTAATTTTTTTAGTTCACCTATAATTACAGAAACAAATCAAACATGAAAACCATGAACTAGGAACAGAATGAACGCACCAAACATACTGCCATGAATGACACGAAACACAGGGGTTTAAATACACAAGGGGTTACTGGCAAACAAGACACACCTGGGAACTAGCAAAGAACGAATAAAGAAAAACTACAAAGGAAAACAAAACATGGCACAGAACAAGAAATAATATAAAAGTCCACACAAGAAGGATCATGACAGACCTTCATCTCATTTTAATGATATTTCTCAAAAGTACAAAATAACACAAAATAACAATTAGAAAGTGCAATGACTTTTTCAACCAAAAGATGCCAATAATTTTAACACTATTTCTTTATAAATGATACCAAAAGTTTGAAATCAGTCAGATTTTTGTATTGTTTTTGAAAGAAGTCTCAAATGCTCACCAAAGTAAAAACAGTTCTGTGGTGATTTGGAGCTCAAGAACAATTTCTTATTAATGTTGAAAACATGCTGCATAATATTTTAGTGGAAAAAGAAAAGTGATAAAGAAAATTGCAGGATTCTTTGATGAATAAAAAGAGTAAAAGAACAGCAATGTTTTTAAATAAAATAAATCTTCTGTACCAAATGTTTGCAATTTAATGCATCCTTACAGAATAAAAGTAGCCTTACTGACTCCAAACTTTTGGATACTAGTGTAAATTATATTTACATTTTAACAATATTCTCAAAAAAGCAGCAACAGATCTGGGTTATTGCCAGAGAGCATCACTGATAAGAGGGTTTCTTACCAGCTGGTCAAAGTTCATGAGGAAACTCCAGTTCTTCTCCCTGTCATAAAACAACCATGAATAATTTACAACGCGATATTATAATAGGCCTATCTCTCCACGATGCAATTCATTATTTAGAAGCGAAATCTTCATCGTTTTATTAGCTTATATGATGGTGGTTGTGTGTACAGTAACAACGGCTGTATATTTAGTTGTCAAATAGGATGAGTAACCGTAACGCACACCGTCCAGGGGGCACCTGGTCAAACCACAATCCATCCCGTATCAAATAACGGGTCAAACAATGGCACATTTAAGATGGGAGAGAAAAGATTAGTAACGTAACTCCAGGGAAAGTGAGTAACAAACATGCAACTCCACTGAAAGTGAATTAAATTATCTTTCTTACCATTCTTTCGTACCGGTTCGCTCCGCGCGCACAAACTCTTTCCAAACCTGGTCTTGCTTTACAGGGTCTCGGGTATCATCGCATTGCGCCGGTGTGTCACCGGTGTTTCGTGTCCTGTCCGCTGAATTCCTGAACACTGAGACCGAGGACTGAGAGGCGAGGGGACCGTTAGGGCGGTCAGGTAAACGGTACCCAGCTGAAGTGGCGCGCCGCGTGTTTCCTTTTCTGTCCATCACTCACAACCCTTGAACTTGTCAACCAAACACAATTTTAAGCCACTGTAAAGTTCATTTAACCTATTTAGCCACTTGACTTTTAAAATGCTGACTCAATGTAACAGACTTTGTTTTTTGGGAAAAGGGCTCTGTCTTGCTCTGAGGTGGATGGACGTGTCGCGCGCGCTAGTTCAGCAATCACAACACGAGCCGAGGGGCTGCTGCTGCTGCTGCTGCTGACGCCCGGTTGCGCGGAGATTCGCTCTTGTTTACCCGGGACGTTTCCCCTGGAGACAGCCGGGCGATGCTGGGATACCCTCTCAAAGCTTTTGTTAATTCACGAGGAGGCGAGACATCCGCTGCAGCAATGAGAGCAAATGAGCATTACAAAAGCGAAAGACTGACAGGTTGGTGACATAACAGTGCATGTAGGCCTATATAAAAGAGACATAGGCTACTATTTATCCTTATAATGTTCTCAATTAGGCTACGTGCGGCAGACAACAGTAGCCTAACCTGATTAAGTTTGTGGCAGTTAATTCATCCAAAGCTGCAGTTTTGGACATGGTAACTGCCAATGAGAACAAACATGGCCTGCTCAATTGAAAAAGTATGACTTCAGAGAAGATTCCTTCACACTGAGGTTAGAGACGAGTGATTCTAATACTGGGAAAATCTTTTCTCAAACAGAGATGAATTGTTCCATTGTGACATTTGACCTCTAATTGGTTACTAGTTCACAGTCCTGCTCTGTTAACATAAATATATCTCCAGCAGGGCTTTTTATCGTTAACTTAAACCACAAATAAATTTAATTCATTGAAATAAAATAAACATTAATGAAAATAAAATATAAAAAACAACTAGTTGCCAAGGCAACATTTCTCATTGCCCTTTAGTTTAAGCAAAAGTACTGAAATGACTAAAACTAAATAATATAAATAAAATAAATAAAATAAAACTTAATAAAACTATAGACTATATATTTTAAAACAAAAACTAATTTAAAAATGACAAAATGTAAGAATAAAATCTAATTAAAAATATTAAAACCCCTATAATAGTAAACCAAGGATACTAAAACAACACTGCCTTTAGTCAAGTCAAGTCAAGTTTATTTGTATAGCGCTTTTCACAATACAGATTGTATCAAAGCAGCTTCACAGTATTAAATTAAAATAATACAACAAAGTTTGTTTCAAGAGGAATTTAGCAATTACATAACTTGTCTCTTACATTTTCTATTGTAAAACATTTGATCATATTTATATCATAATGTTTGAAATGTGTTTTTAACCCTTTAAAGGGCATACACATAAAAAAATCCAACAAAGACACAATAAATAACAAATAATAATCAATTTGACATGTTGTCCCTAGTAAATACTATGTAAAACGTTTATTTTGAGCTCAGTTGTTTTCTCACAGCATACTCTCATGTTACTATATAAAGTTTACGAGTTTGTGCTATAGAGTCTCCTGACCTGAGCAGTTGACCAGATTATTGACCAGCCAAGGCCCAAAAATGGACTTATAGACATAGTTCCTGAGATTCTTGTGTGAGTGTGTGGTGCTTAAATCTGGTGTCTGAAAAAAGTATTATTATACAATCTTTTCAGTATATTTCTTTTTTCAAGCTTCTTTATTTTTAAATGTGTTTTTTTCTTCTTTCTGTAGCCCAGTAGGGGGCGGTATACTCCATAATTTGCGTGCTAACTTATAAGAAGCAGCAGGTTAATCACAAAGATGTAAATGAAAGAGAGGAAAGTAAAAAAGAACAATTTAAGCAACATTTTAATTTTCATAATTAAAGGCTGTGAGTATAACAGTTTCTTCTGACATATTTTTAGAGAGCAGTTTCTGATTTTTTCTCTGGGCTGTGGG